>NC_041361.1:6088180-6388180 GCF_900634415.1 Cottoperca gobio
GCTGTGCTGATGGCTACTACAGAGAGAAAAGCTCCAACGACAGCATAGGAGCATGTGCAGGTGCCTGAGAGTCGGTGTTTCAACCCTCTACATGTATTTAATTCTGTTTTGAGGTCATCTAAAATTGACCTTCCTACTGTCTCTTTCTCTTTCACCCCTTTTGCAGCTTGCTACCACTCGTGTAAAAAATGCGCGGGGCCGCAGGACTACAAATGCCTCGATTGCAAACCCGGCTGGATCCTTCATGACAACAAGTGCGTGGGTGAGTTTGGCGTTAGCTGTCATGTGGTAACATTTCATCAACTCTGTGCCAGTTGTCTGGATGTGTGTTGTTTGACTGCCCTTGTATGTCTCTTAGACATTGACGAGTGTGGTACAGAGCTGGCTCGTTGTGCGTCCAACACCTACTGTCACAACACCGAAGGATCCTATGAATGCAGAGGTATGTTCTCTTGTGTAGCTGTTTAAGTTGCTGTTGTCAGTGTACAGTATTGTACATGATGAAATCATGCAAGTATGCTTAAGAAATGTACATTTTCTGCAGCTGGTTTTATTTTTTTTATATTTGTGATAAATACATATGCCAGAAAGTCATAATTTAATAAAAATAAATTTTAAGGGAATGGAAACATTTTCAACTGTGTAACAAATTCAGTTACTTGTACGATATAGCACTTAATGCCCTATTTAGTACTTAATGTTGACCGCTCTGCTTTTGTCATATCCAGGCTGTGACCAGGCTTGTGTGGGCTGCATGGGCAGTGGACCTGCCCGCTGTAAGAAATGTGCCCGTGGCTACAAATTGAGAGGAGCAAAGTGTCTCGGTAAGACTGCCGCTTATTGACTAAATTTCTGTGCCACACCTCTGTACCTAAATTCAAATGCTGCTCACATCAAGACAGCCAATCAAGCTGCAGCACTGGCGACTTTCTGAAAAGCTGTGTGTATAACCAGGAAATGCAACCTGGCACCTGTCATCAATAATATGTTTATATAAGTTTTAAGTTACACAGTATGTAGATATCTATTTGTATAAACAATAACATGGCTGCCACATTAATGCCTAATTTAGATGTTATTTTTGAGTGTTGATGGAGAAGCTACAATGCGAGTATAGCCTTGAGCAATCTGAACTGCATTCAGAAAACAAGCATTTTAAAAGTTGTTTGTTTGTTGTCCTGCGGAAAGACCCGACGAAGCACAAATTCAGACTTTTTACAATTCGGCATCATGATGTAATTATTTCAGCAACCTTTTAATCTGTTTACTGCAATGAAATCACAGTAACACAAATCGTTTATTTTGGGTTCATACCGCTTTAGTAAACCAGATATCCCTGCGATGTACTGCGGTGCAAAGAAACACAAATGATGGTGCGGTCTAACTTGTGCGAGTAACACAAGGCAAAACCTTTTTTTTTTTGCATTTGGTGTAAAACACAATGTAAGTTCCCCATTAAACTTCTCTTTGCTTCCTCTCCCAGATATAGATGAATGTAGTGATCGTGCAATAGCATGCCCAGGACTCAACGAGGCCTGTATCAACGAGGAGGGCTCCTTCCACTGTGACTGTGCTAATGGATTCATTAGAAGAGATAGCCTTTGTGTTGAAAATACGCCTCCTGGTAAGCAGCCGTACCAGTAAATATACAGACGCATATATTGCTTCTCAGATTTGTTGGCTAAGTTTCTTTTCCTCTACCTCCACAGCTGGCCCGGAGAAGGGGCTGTTCGATGACATGACAGATGATGAAGTCCTTGTATTGCAGCAGATGTTCTTTGGCGTTGTAATCTGTGCCATCGCTACGCTCGCTGCTAAGGGTGACATGGTTTTTACGGCCATTTTCATCGGAGGTGTTGCTGCCATGGCCGGATACTGGCTGACAGAAAAGGGAGACTACATGCTGGATGGATTTATGAAGGGACGCTAGACTGTCTGGAGCCTCGATTTGAGAAAGGACACTGGAACACCAGCCAGTTAAGGTGAATAAGACTCAACTGGAGGCAGGAAACTATCCCTGCAATGCTAGCCTTTCCGGGATTTACTTGGGGAGTTACTTGAAAGGGCTTGGGTTCATTTATGTTTATGAATAGGATAATGCAGGAAAAAGTTTGAACTTGAAGGCTATGAAGCCGTGAATTCTTGGAAGAGGAATGACAAAGCGGCACTGCACTGATATTAGGGAGCTGAACTTAATCCCCTACCTTAACTTTGTTGGGAACAAGGGTGACATGAAGACCACTACTGATTGTTAAAATCTATTATGCATTTGGATGTCCCATGCCTCGATGTTGAAATGATGTCGTTTTCTTCCACACAATCAAAACCTCCAGTCATCCTGTCCATCATGTTTTTCCGTTATCTCAATGCTGTGAAGCAGAGGGTTTCCTTTAGACTGAATGGTACGTGACTTTTGGCTGTCAGGATACTGCATCACTCAAGTTTCTTGCATGTGGTTAGATAAGGAATCTTTTAGGATTTTCCTCAATCACCCTAAAAAAAAGAAAGCTTATCGAAACTCTGGGATATTTCCATTATGAGCCACTGGTTATTCATGTTCAGAATTACTTTTTACCTCCTTACTTACTGAATGATGATTTTTAGTAATAATGCATGAACATAGGATTTGAAATGAAAGGTACTACACTGTATGTATTTATTTATTTATTTATTGTCTTACTTGGGCATGGAAGACTGACTTTAACTACTGCAATTGGCCACTTAATGAGTGTGAGGGAATGTGCTTTAGTCAAATTCTGGATCTGGATGATTTAAGCCATTTTCTGTTGCCTTTTTAATTTATTTTGAAAGCAATATTTATTGGGAGGATGATTATTATATTTTGCTCTTGACATTTCCTCTGTGTATTTTGTGTGTGTATTTTCAATGCAGTTTTTTTTTTGTTTTTTTAAATCTGTTCAGTTGTAATTCTAGCAGATATAGTAGCATCATGTTAGAAGGCCACTGAAGCGTCACTTCTTCCCCAACCATCCACTTTGTCTTTGGTTTTCCTTGTGTGGAAAGTTCTCCACAGTCATTATTTGTTATAGATGTTTGCTTTACAATAAAAAGTTTGTCACTCCTCATGTTTTTTTATTAGAATTCTTTTATTTAATCGACTCTTCAAACAGAATGAGGGAAAACATTCAAGCTTGTACACAAAGAATTGTGTTTCATCATAAGTTAAAAGAACATACTGGAAGAAACCCTTAAAGGGGAACTCCACCAATTTTACACAGTCTGTGCAGGTCTTGGGGATTACTACTTGAGATATTAAAGAAAATAAACAAACAACGTGTCCAGCGTAAGTCTGATAATGTTATAGGAGTGCAATGCTAAAGTCTTGGATTTACTGTATTGGAACCCACAGCAGAGAATTTCACAACCTTGATGAAATTCTTATATATATATATTCAGAGGAATGCTTAATATCTTCGCATCCCATTTTCATCTGACGCAGTGCTACAGCGGGGCCTGAGTGTGAAGTTTTGACTCTGGATGTTGAGGTTTGACCTATTTCAGTGTTCCACTCCAGTTAATGGGGTTGAGGCAGAGCAGCTCTCTCTCCTTTAGGGCCTCCTGGGAGCGTGTTAGTGCTCTGTCCCTCCAGCTCTGCTCCATTAGCTGCACACACACACACACACAGCAGAGACCGACAAGAAAAACCTCAAACACTCCGTATATTGTTGTAACCTGAGAGCATCCAGCATGTCGAAGCATTATCAGGACACTATGTGAGGGACATAAACACAAAAGCATTAGCAGTGGATATATAATGTATGGGGTGTGAGACCGTACCCTCTTGTTCTCATCTCTGTAAGCTGTCATTCCTTTGCTGTGCTGGATCCTTAGCTCTCTTTCACGGGACAGGGCGAGGCGGTCCACTTCTCGTAGATACTCTGCTTCCTTCACTTTACTGGCCAGCTGCAGCTTCAGTGCTACACATTTATCCTCCATCTGCCTCTTTAAATGCTCTAGCAACTCCTTCCTAGCAAAGAGAACGATGTCACTAACAAACGTGTATATATGCAGTATGTAATGTAATGTAAAGGATAAAACAGACTCATCAGTACAGGAGGTGGAAGTGTTTTATTATTTTACCTGTACTCTTCTCTCTCACTGCTGGTTCCATAAAAAGGTTTTCTCCACACTTGATGATACCTGACACATCAACCAAATACAAGTCAGTGACTTTGAACTAAACTCTCCAAAGTAAAGATGGCAATGGCATCAGTGATCAGTGTTTAAAAAAAAGAATCGATCGTAGTGAGGTATAGTTCAGATGCTCCTACCTGTGGTGCTCTCTCCTCTGCATGATCAGCATCCTCTGCTGGTTGTGCTGGTGAACAGCTGGCGTCTCCAGACTGACGGTGCGTTTATGGACCAAAGGTGGATGTAAAGGGTTCAGTCTGGGAATACGGCCAGACAATGAATCTCTGCTCACCTGACTGCCTGCACACAGTCGGGCAGAGTCCCAGATGCTTGGAAAGGTCATGGGGGTGACCACCAGGCAACGACTCTGCCGGACAGGAAGTGGGTTGTGAGGAATGCACACTGGTGTGGAAGCTATAGAGATGGCTGCTGTGGTATTGAAACATAATCACAGAACATGTTTAAGATGTTTACTATTAACACTAAAATAGACAACAAATAGAAATAACACTGTTTCCTTACGCAGTCTCATTTTGTAGTTCGAGCTGTTTCTTCTGTTCGCCCACCAGAGAAGTCTTTGTGGAATGAAACTTACCTACGTGTCAAATCCTGCACAATTAGATTTTCTTCTTAAAGTTGCAATTCTGATTACTAGTAAATCACAACACAAATGTAAATATAGAAACTTACTGTACTGGCACTAGTTAGACATTAAGCTGTGACATGCCTGTGCACTCACTGAGTGTTTTGCGGTGGCAACAGTCGTCTTGGGAATCAAGTTACCCCCCCCCCGCCGTGGAGTGTAAGGTCATGCATCAGTGCACTCAAAAGCAAAGATTATTAGCCTGTGACAACAGACGAAGCAGATACAGTCGGATGATGTCTCCGGATCTTATCTACATATAAATACATGGAACAGACGGAATAATGCACTTATTTCAACTTTAAATCCACTTAAAAACATTTTATTATTCAGTAAAACTTAAAAAAGAAGTAATATCACTGCATAATTTTAAAAGGGATTCAGGTTTAACATGCAACATGCACGTTCATAATAATACTAATATTGTTTATGTTTTATTGTCTTTTCCACAGCAGATCTTCCCTGCAGTTCCTCAAACTTTGTGTTTTCAGATTCCAAGTCTTTCATGGTTCTCCCACAGCCAGGCGTGGTATTTGTTTAACATGTGATCTTCAGGTTTCACCTTTTAACATAAAAAAAAGAAGCAATAAAACATCTGAATAGGCATTAATGAACATTACAAAACTAACGCAATACAACACAGTTGAGATTAGACTGACCTCTTTCCACTCGTCCACACAGAAGATCCTATACGAGTCGTTGGCGTACTTCCCAATACCATGCAACTCGATGGGGTAACGCCACTGTTTAGTTAGATATTCATCTACACAGGAGAAAAGGGATTGTGAGCTTTTTCTGGCTACTTATATTGCTTCATATAGTTTGAGTCTACAAATCTATAGTAACAACATTAACACACTTCAGACAGAACTGGATACTGTAACCCATCGCATATAAAAAAAGACAAGCACATTCACCTGAGAAGCGTATAAGTGTTTTGGCTCTAAGCTCATACAAGCCAAGAGGCTTCATAAGTTCAGACAGGGGCTTCCAGTCGGCCTCCCGGGTCACCTCTGCAGATGGGAAACGCTCAAAGAACTGCCACAGTACAGGTATGGCCATCTTGCCTGGAGTATTGTAAAAAGAGAAAGGCTAGATTTGAGTCCTGGTTGGTACTAGTACTGTTGCAAATTAAATGTGTGCATGTTGGATCTTACCACTGGTCTTATTCAGAAAAATGGTGGCTACCAGGAGCTTCCAGGGGTCGTGGAAAAGGGTTTCCTGTACGAGGTTGTAGGGTGAGCGAGGGGGTGTCCACTTCTTGAAGGCCTTCCTCCTGGGTGGGCTAAGACCTGTGTACGGATAGTGTACATGTTTCCCTTAATGTTGAGTTTACTTTATCTCACATACAAATATACACAAGCTTTCTTTTTGATTTGTGTATTAACTTAACCATTTTAACATTACCATCTCTGGGGGGTTTCCTGCTAAAATAGGGGCTTGTTTTCCGTTTGTCTTCCCCGTTCTTGGACTCTAGGCAGACAGGAAACAATTATGTATATAAAAAAACAAAACACTAATTTGTTATGACACATAATGTCAGAGGTCCCCATTTAAGGAAGTCACATGATCACTTGAGGCAGGGAGGATAGCAGAGCACTCCCACCTGGAAAGAACCCCCCCCTTCCCCCTTCCCCCAGGAGTAATTACTCCATATGCTGCCTTCCTCCCTTTGTTCTTTCCCTTTGACCTCAGCTGTTTGTGTCCTTTAAGTGAATTTCCGTATTTAATATTTGATTTACTTATATTATCGCACACAATTTTGGTTTATATGATAGCCATAATGTTAATACTTTTTTTTCTTCTCTTTGCAGAACTTAAAACACACACACATGCAGAAACGCAACCACACACACACAAATATTTGTATGCATGAAATTATAAAAGGAGAATAAATTAATGTAGGGAGGCACAGTTGGGGGCTTTTTCAAATACTTTGTGGGAATTCAAATGGAAGTTTTGCGGTTACTTATTGGTTCTTTTGATTTTTTTATATATTCATAACTGGAAGTGAAGAAGAAATGTGAGGCCAGCTGGAAACTGGATAAAGAAACTATTTAAGTTAAAATGTGAAATTGGAGTGATTGCACTGCACTATATAAGATGCTGCAATTAAAATCAGTGATAAAAAAAAGAGTAGATCCAGAGAACACTAACTCAAACAGCTACTTTTACAAGCTGTCAGACACTGCATATCACACTTACTATTCTGGGAATCTCTCACTGGTGTACAGCTCCCACCAGGGGTGTCAGGTAACAACACTTCCTCATCCTTAGCATCTGCCTCCAGTTCAGAATTAAGCTTGTTGTCACCTTTGCTGTGAATCTGTATCTCATCCTCATCCTCGTTCTCAGCAGGTTCAACATTTAGAGTCGGGACAGAAGGCCACGAGTCTGCTTCTTCTTCCTTGTTAACAATGAGAGTGTGCTGTTGGTTACTGGAAGGAGTCAATCTGAGTATCTTCTCTCTCAGCTGACCCGACCTTTGAGGGCTCTTTTGCAGTTTGACATCTTTGTCTGTGGTTGAAGGTGCAGCTTGTACGCAACACTTCACCGTCGCACTTTTTATTTTTCTGTCTTTATTTTCACTTCTGAGGGAGGGTGTGGCCCTTATAGATTTATCAGGAGGGGAATTCAATATTTCTATTGCGGCTTCTGTTGCCTCCTGCTGTCCACCTGCATGTCTTTTCTTTCTTCTCCTCCGTTTCTCTTGAGAGGGGAGTAATTGCGAAGTGGTGACTACATTATCCTTGGATGCGGTGAAATCAAAGAGGTTTATGTTTAGGTTCTCTTCTCCATCTTTTAGGAGAAAAGCATGCAGGGATGCTCTTGAGCGGAACTTCTGCCCTTGGGGACTTGCACAACAGAGAGAAAAATCAATTAGACACTGATATACAGTAACTGGATCTGCAAAGCATTTAGTCATAGTTCAAGGTGTGATAAAAAAACAAAACAATGACCCACCTTGTAATGTAGACGTCCATTTTGCCTGCTGTCTTGCCTGCTTTCCGCTGCCTCACCTCTCTGATCCAGCCATGGGGCAATGTGGAAGTGTGGCATGAGTCATCCTGGTCATTGTGACTTTGGTTATTTATGTATTCACTGGTTTCCAGCTGGATATCACAGCTAGTATGCATTTTGGGAGGTGTGTGTGAGAATGTTTGTCTCAGTATTTAGTCCATTAGGGAGAAGTGTGAGGCTTCACCTTCAGAGGCTCCTGTTCTGACACAGAGTAGAATGGTTGTACAATGAGATGGCAGCTGCCAAAAAGGACCTCCTGCTGCAGTAATTGTCACAGCTAGCTGGAACAGTCTCTTACTGAAAGTGCTACGCTGTTTGACAGAACTGGTAAAAAAAAAACAGTTCCTCAGAAAGTAGTCTACTACTCTGTCCTTTCGTGCCTATCATTACAACAACATATGGATAACATATATACAGCGTAACATAAAGTAGTAAAGTATCACCATTTAAAATAGCATTGATCTAACAGATGTTGACATGATAAGCAGCAACACATTTGTTAACAAACCTCCAACTCATTGCATTTCTCACAGGAGTGCAGCCTCATGCTCTCTGTGTTGTCTTCCCGCATATTTTCCGATGTCAACATTGCAGTCAGGCTCCCAAGGCGTGTCTTGCCTTGCCTTGCCTCGCACACACAGGAAGTAGCGAGCAGATCCGAGTCTGCGCAGTAAGAGCGAATCATGAAAACTGTGCTTAGTATGAAAGCTCGAGCAAACAACCTGTTGATACGAAACCCATCAGTGCTTTTTTGCTGTTAAAAGGTTACAATGAGAGCTGTTTTAGCGTGGAAGGAAACTATTCGTGACCAATGGTGAGAGTCTCGATGTTTTTTTAATCGATGTGTTTACGCCGTCAACCTGGGCCCGATGCTGGGATGTAACGCTAGGTGGTTAGCAACGGCGGTTGCTATGTAAACTAGTGTTAGCTAGCTAGCATTAGCCCACAGCAATTCGATTGTCGTTCACATATGGCAGAGATTCTGAAGCTGGTTTGTGATTATTATATCTTAGTTGTCATGCAACATATTTGTTCTATCAAAAGTGCAGCTTGTCAGCTTTATTTTTTCGCACAATATATAGTTAGGGCTGAGCTAATGTTAAGCTAACAGTTAACCAGCTCTCATTAACGGTTAACGCCAAGTGAGGTCTGATTAGGTTATTGCTGTACATCATTGCTTGTTGTGAATGACCAAACGTTACATTTTAAGTTATGATAACCTTAGCGTAGCATATATGCTAGGTTACCTCTCTGAACCCGAGATAACAGCTTTGTAAAGAAAAACACATAACTTTATTTGCTTTATTAATGAATTCTGAGGACGCACTAATTGTAGTGCGTTGGCCTCCGTAGCAGTGATTGACGCTATAATCAGTGCTCATATGTAACACGTGTGGTCCCATCCATATAGTTAAAGAGGCTACACCTCTATGGATCAAGCATACGACCCCTCAACTCTGATTACAACTACTATCGAATAACATCATGGTCGTTTCATTATTTGACAAACGTATCAATTATTAAGGTCCTCTTCTTCTTTAGTTGGGTTTTGTGGAGGTTTCAGCCTTTCATCTGTTTGACTGAAAGGTCCGTAAATAAGTGGACCTTGTGATAAGATATTTTATTCTTCTTTTGGCATACTGCTATTTTTAATTAAACACGGTAACACATTTTTATTATTGATCAATTTGTCAATTATTTTTGTCAATTATTCTATAAACCCTTTTGTCTGTAAAAGAAAATCATACAAAATGCTTATTTCCCACAGCACAACATCTTCAAATTTCTTATCCAAAATCCAATGATACATCCAAAGATATTCAGTTTACAATTATTAAAGAAACCGAGCAAATCCTCACATCCGAGAAGCTGGAACCCATGAATGTTTGACATGTTTCCTTAATATATGACTTTAACTGTGAGGGATGATCAGTATCAATAGAATAAGTAAATAAATGAAAAACAAGTCTATTATTCTCTTTTGCAGTGTGTATGACCTTGCCTTCAAGCCAGATGGCAGCCAACTCATCATTGCCGCAGGGCTTCGTGTCCTGGTAAGGCTTTCCTGTTCTCTATGGACAAGGCACATATCTAAAGAATGCATCCATTGTTATTACATGTAATGTATTGTATTTGTGTTACAGGTTTATGACGTAGCAGATGGAGCTATTATCCAGCCTTTAAAAGGACACAAAGACATAGTGTACTGTGTGGCCTATGCTAAAGATGGTACACCACTGGATTGTTCCTTTTGTACACTACAATTTATCATGTCAGTCCTCTGCGTCTTACTAACTACTGCATTTGTCTGCAGGTAAAAGGTTTGCCTCAGGGTCAGCAGACAAAAGCATCATCATCTGGACGTCTAAACTGGAGGGTATTTTAAAATATACGTAAGTGTCACTTTAACTCATCAATGCATTATTAATTCACCCTCTGCAGTGTGTATTATTTTATATTTATTTTATTTGTTCTTTTTCCTTTAGTCACAATGACTCTATCCAGTGTGTTGCCTACAACCCTGTCACTCACCAACTTGCCTCCTGCTCTACTGGTGACTTTGGTAAGTGCACCATGAGTTTAAGTCCATATGGATTTTATATTATAAACCTAGAAATATTTGCCCCCATGGCTCACTGGACATCTGAGTACCTTTTTTTATATTTATTTTTAGGTCTGTGGTCCCCAGAGCAAAAATCTGTGAACAAACATAAAGTGAGCAGCAAAATAACATGTTGTGGGTAAGTGAAGTCTGTTGTTATATCTGTCCACATCATACGTGCACTTGTAATGTGACACTTTAATGTTGAAGGGTTTCATTTGATTGAAGGTGGACAAACGATGGCCAGTACCTTGCCCTTGGCATGATGAATGGAGTGGTGAGCATTCGGAACAAGAACGGAGAGGAGAAAGTCAAGATAGAGCGTCCAGGAGGCTCCTCTTCTCCTATCTGGTCCATAGCCTGGAACCCATCTAAGTTAGTCTTATTCAATTATTGCTGCATAAGATTGTAGGACAAAATAGCACGATATTTTAACTTCACCAATTTATTCAATGTAATGCCTCACTCATCCATGTCTCCACAAGTTTAAGTAGTGATGTGCTATCGAGAGTATGTTGCATTTGATGTAAATAGCTCGTGTAGGGCCAGCAGGTGGCAGTGGTCAACCAGGGAGTATTGGAACTTTTTCTGCGAGGTAGAGGAATGTGATTCCTTGGAGCAGCTGTCTAAGTTCTTTGATGCCCTATACAACCAAAGTCAGGAGTACAGCTGTAGCCCTGACAGAGGACTGCAGAACAGGTTAATTGAAGGAAAAGGGCCACAGAGAAGATGAAAATGTGCAGGAGGAAGGTTAAATAGGGCAGTGATGAGAGACAATAACAAGATGTTATAAACATGGTCATCACAGGGAGGTCAGAGCTTGAGGTCAGCCAGGGAATAGTGTCTCTTAAATTGCGAGGGATTCAGTATTTTATTTAATTGTTATGGGAAAGGACTTGACCATTTGTCCACTAGCTGAAGGGTGGCCTCTCTGCTTTTATCAACACCACGTCATCATTTCCTAAACAACCAAAGCCTCGTCAGCACAATATGTTGACATATGTACTTATGCCTAAAGTACTTTTTGTTGTATTTTCACAGGGATGAGCACAATGACATTCTTGCTGTTGCAGACTGGGGTCAGAAGCTGTCCTTCTATCAGCTCAGTGGAAAGCAGGTGAATACCACAGGCCTATGGAATAACAATCCAAAAATACCATATGGTATGCCTAAGTACAACCAACATGATGACATGGCAATGTACATATAATGTACAGTATACAGAGTCTTACTCAAACAAATGATTTCTCCTCTGCCTCTTCAAACTGTTTAACATGACGTTTAGATGAATAAATATAGGCAGTCTCATTACTTTGCTTGGGAAATACCATAAGATGAATAGCACTTTGAAACGCTTAACTGCTGAATGTATGTGCTATCACTTGCTTCAGCTATAATAAACAAGAAAACTCGTTTCCAACATATATGGTATTGGGAACGCTTTACAGTGTTTAAGACCTGTGTTTCCTGTTGTAATCAGACTGTCAGGCTCTATTGAAACCATAACAGTACATTGGAAGTGATCCTGCTCTGCTTTAATGGCCCCCCTCACTGTCCCTCCTTCCTCCTAAATTCCCTGTGGGCAGTACCGTAATTATAGACAAATATGCACTGTTCATTACTCTGCCGTTTTGCCTTGGCTCATATATTGTCATCGGCCTATTTATCTATTTAAGTGAACATTCCGTTTTTTATTACAGCACTGGGAATTGTTTGCAGTGAAAGAAAAATAAGTTTGGATTGTTGGCCAGCTTTTTTCCACAGTGAGGAGAAACAGATGCACAGAGTTGAGGGACTCATGTGTTGTGCAAATGGTCTTTGAACATTAATACAATAGGGGTTGTTTGAATCAGACAAAAACAGTTGTGTCTACCTTTCCATCAAACACTCAAAGGGACGGTTGTACTGTGGACTTTGATGTGTGTCGACCCAGACAGTGGGAGGTGTTGGCCCAGGCCCCCCCGGGTACTGAATATGAGAAATATTGCTTTTATTCCTCTTCTGTCTTTGTCTCTCTCAGATTGGAAAAGACAGGACTCTCATCTATGACCCTTGTTGCGTCAGCTACTTCTCCAAGGGCGAGTATATAGTCATGGGGGGCTCTGATAAACAGGCCTCCCTCTACACTAAAGATGGCGTGCGGCTCGGCACCATTGGAGAGCAGAACGCCTGGGTGTGGACGTGCCGGGTTAAGCCTGATTCCAACTTTGTGGTGGGTCCACAACCTGTGAAGCCATATGTCTGGAGAAGTTATCCCTACCCTTAAATAATAGTGCGTGTCAAAGACGAGGGGTAGAACATTGTAATGAAAACCACTGATAAAGCTCAGACCTTATATTCAGAGTGCCAGTCTGCATTTGAAACATGTTCTTGATCGGATTTAGCTACACAAGACATTTTATTTAGCAGCAAACACCATAGCAACTTTTCCTTTCACTGTATTTAACTTAAAGTGATGGAGCATAAAATAGAGAATCTGCTGTTGGCAGTTTGTCTCAGTTCTACTGTGTAGATGCTTTAACAACAGGAACAGTTTCCCACTCTCAGTCTTTTCTTAGAGGTGTTAATAGGATGTACTGCTACATTGTTATCTCTTATCTAGGTGTTGGGCTGCCAGGATGGGACCATCGCCTGCTACCAACTTATCTTCAGTACAGTTCACGGCCTCTACAAGGATCGCTATGCTTATAGGGACAGCATGACTGATGTCATTGTCCA
Source organism: Cottoperca gobio (assembly GCF_900634415.1). Lineage (NCBI taxonomy): Eukaryota > Metazoa > Chordata > Actinopteri > Perciformes > Bovichtidae > Cottoperca > Cottoperca gobio. The sequence continues at coordinate 6,101,317 of NC_041361.1, forward strand.
GCACCTCATCACTGAACAAAAAGGTGCTCTTTTGCTTCAGCAACAGGATATTGAGTTTTATAATAGAGGACCTATTATGATGCCAATGAGATAAACTTCACCAATACCTTTTTTTAATGTATTTGTAATTTTTCATATCAACCATATCTGTCCTATCAACATTCATCCAATTACTACTTTGTAAGGGTTTTTCAAATGGTGGATAACTCATTTTAAAATTCATATACAAGGATTGCATTTATTTATATAAATATATATTTTTATATTTTTTATTATTATTATTATTTTTTTACACACACACAAGGAAGAGCAGCATGACAGCACAGCTGGGTTGTAACAATCAGCCCTGAAAAAAACTAATTCAACAGGATGCATTAGCTAAGATAATACAACTTTCCCTCCTAATATGACCGCTCTCTTCCTTCATTTCCTTCTTTCCCTAGTGAGGATAAAGTGCCGTGAGCTGGTGAAGAAGATCGCCATCTACAGAAACCGTCTTGCTATCCAGCTGCCCGAGAAGATCCTCATCTATGAGCTCAATTCAGATGACTCCTCAGACATGCACTACCGGACCAAGGAGAAAATTTGCAGGAAGTTTGAATGCAACTTGCTGGTGGTCTGCTCCCAGCATATCATCCTGTGTCAGGTCAGAAGAGATGTAGTCCCGTCGTAATCGTGCAGTATAATGCTCATAATTCAAATGTGCTTACTTAAAATGTCTTGCTTGCTTTTTCCTACAGCCTGTTTGTGTGTTGGGTCTTTCCTCACGTAATGAGACAAACAGTTTTCCTTAAGTTATGTTTCTCAGACAAAACTTTGCTGACCTGAAGTGACACTGTTTCTTTGTAAATTACACTAATGCACACTTGACAGATTGCGCAAGAGGCCGTAGAGACATTTGAGCACTATTATCATGATGTAAGCAGTGTGAATCATCAGTGTTTAGCCATTCAACACTACCCCAAACAGCCCAGAGAAAAATGATAATATCATCATGAAATTGCTGGTTTTCCAGATGTTTCTGCCTAGTTTGAAAAAGGCTCCAGCTGTGCATGTGTTCTGCAGGCTCTGTCTCTCTCCCCTTCTTAACCCTCTTCAAACGTGATAAAGTAAGACAGTTGAATGAAGGGGATGGACCGCAGTGTGTTGAACCAGTGGGTGTCTCTCGGGGTTCCTCTCTGCTTCTTGTCTCTATGTGTTTGACAGAGGCTGATAGGGAGGAGGAGCAGCCATAACACAGAGGTTATTTCCTTTTAAATCTGTGTGTGTGTGACAGAGGTGCTTCAGATCTCTCTCTCTCTCTCTCTCTCTAACAGGCATGCCTGTGTTCCATGCCTGAGACATTTTTTAGACCATATAAATGAGCTGTGTTCGTATGGGCTGTGTATATATGTGTCAAATCACATAATTGTTTATCTTTATAGCATTGCTTTCTGATGTTGAGCTACACTTAGCAGTGTTTAAAAGAGCCACATGCTAAGATTAGTTAGAAATGTAAACGTGTGTTTAAATAAGGTACGGGTGAGATTAACAGTGTGAAGTAATTACAACGGTATAATTTGATCATACTGAACCAGTCTGTGTTTTATGTGTTCAATGTAATTGTGGTCTCACCTTTCCCACTCTGCTCTTGTGCAGGAGAAGAGGCTCCAGTGTCTGTCTTTCACCAGTGTCAGGGAAAAAGAATGGGTGATGGAGTCTCTAATTCGCTACATCAAAGTGATTGGTGGGCCGCAAGGCAGAGAGGGTCTACTAGTGGGGTTAAAGAATGGAGCTGTGAGTATTTTGAGGAAATGCATTCCCACATTAAGTAACCTTAGAAATGCTGGTAGTCCACTGACTGTCAACATAAAAGAAAAAGCTTTCTTCTTAAGACGAGATTTATTTGTATGTGTATTGAATATGTCTTCCTTTTTATTATAGGGTTTACATTTATTACAACTAGCTTTAGTTCTGATGTTTTAATCAGATTTTTGTTCTGCTTGTTGTTTTTGTGATGTAGATCCTGAAGATATTTGTTGACAACCTGTTTCCCATCACTCTGCTGAAGCTGTCAACTTCAGTGCGCTGCCTCGACATGAGCGCCTCCCGCAATAAACTAGCTGTGGTGGATGAGCACAACACTCTCCTAGTGTATGACATCAACAGTAAAGAACTGCTTTTTCAGGTCAGCAGTCAGAGGAGAGGGTTATGGGTATGATGGAAGAACCTAACCTGGCATATTTTAAAATTATTTCCAGCAGTGCAATGTGATGGAATAAAATGGAAACGTGTATGTGTAATAATTTGCATTAGGTACAGGTACACATCTTACTCATGTGCTCCTGTCTGTCACCACTAGACCCAATTTCCCCCCTACCCTCCCTTACCTGCCTCCTCTCTTTTGCTTTGCACTCCCTGTAGGAGCCTAATGCTAACAGCGTAGCTTGGAACACTCAGTGTGAAGACATGCTGTGCTTCTCTGGCAATGGCTACCTTAACATCAAGGCGAGCAACTTCCCTGTACACCAGCAGAAGATGCAAGGCTTTATGGTCGGCTACAACGGATCTAAGATCTTCTGTCTTCACGTCTATTCCATGTCTGCTGTGGAGGTGCCTCAGGTGTGTAGTATTTTGTCAGCCCGCCCTCGTCTTGAGGCAGTGACGATGTTCCATGTGGTCATAATGTAGAAATGAAAGCACACGATTGCCAATGGTCAGTCTTAAATATCATGATATTTTTTGTTTTTATATTCAGTTATTGACACAGATATAAGGTACATACTCTTAAGCTATCATTTTGTTGGTGGTCCTCTTCTTATTTATTGATTAGTTTGCTGCATTTTTCACAATGTAACGTTTGTAATGCTTTTGACAATAGTGTTGTTGCTCTGCCCAGTCAGCTCCCATGTACCAGTACCTGGAGCGGAAGATGTTTAAGGAGGCCTACCAGATAGCCTGTCTGGGTGTGACAGACAGTGACTGGAGGGATTTAGCGACAGATGCACTGGAGGGACTTGACTTTGACACCGCCAAGAAGGCGAGTCAGACACAAACGAACTCCTCATTTTACTACTTTTATCCAAATGTACCTTGCTTTTACCTTAACCTTACTCTTAGGCTTTATGTCATCTGCATACACTCAGCACTCATCTACAGCATGTACCGTACATTACCCAGGCAACAGATGTAAACTAATATTCACATTAAATCTTTGAGGCAGAATTTTGAAGAAGCTGGTACTGCAAAAGAAAACCTAAAACACCAGGTTCTCAGAGACCTTCCTCTAAATGATTTCTTGTCTTACTACTTTCAGGCCTTCATCAGAATCAGAGACCTGCGATACCTGGAGCTCATCAATAGCATTGAGGTAATACCTACTCTTAAGAAAGGGGGGAAAATCCTTCATTATTGAAGCCAAGTTTGTTTTTTGTTTGCAGAATTTTTGCTCCAATGAGAGCCGACGTCATTACATTTAGATAAGGCTTCGGGGGACACTAGGTCATTCACAATGTCTATGGTCAACATTTAATTGCAAGGCTTTGATTAAAAATCTTTTGAACAAGAGAGGAACCTGTATCCTCAACGACCTCCTCGGGACCAATACACACACACACACACACACACACACACACACACACACACACACACACACACCCAAGCAAATATATACACACAGCAAAGCACACACATGTTCCTTGACAGAGCAGAGAAAAGTCTGTTTCAACTTGGCCAGTGCCAGGAGAAGGTTTCTGCTCTTCACACTTTTGAAAAGGGGGAAGCACACTTTGAAAGACTTCTTTGAAAGTGTGCTTGTTTTCAGTGATATTAAATATTCTTTTAATGTATTCCATCAACATTTTATTTGTTCTCTAATTTCGTTATAACTGATTGTGTAAGAGTTTAGTGTGTTCAAAAGTGATTGCATCCAGCAAGCCAATAGATTTGAGGGCCTTCTGTGTTTTTTGACTCAGTGTGTGTGAGTGAACACACGTGTTGTGTGTGTGTGTGTCAGTGTGTATACATTCATGCGCGTGTTTATCTATGCACACATGCCAGTGTTTGTGTTGACTGATTTGCAGGAGCGGAAGAAGCGGGGTGAGAGCGACAATGAGCTGTTCCTGGCAGACGTCTTTGCCTACCAGGGGAAATTCCACGAGGCAGCCAAGCTTTACAAACGTACTGGCCATGAATCCAGAGCCCTGAGCATGTACACGGACCTGCGCATGTTCGAGTATGCCAAGGTGATTGAATCATCGATTTGATAAAAACACACACATGCATGTACAACATATAACATATCACTATGGACAGAACAACCTGGAAAGCGCTGCATGTTTTTAGGGTGTAGAACATATGTTTTTCCTCATCGTGTGCACTTATGCCAAGTTGGGGCCCTGCACTGTGTTCAAACGGCCGCCCTTTACCGTCTGTCTTTCATCTCCTCGTATATCACTGGAATCTCCAAATATATCATCTGATCAGTACACACACACACACACACACACACACACACACACACACACACACACACACACACACACACACACACACACACACCACACTTATACAGACATATCCCAGCACAACACAAGGGTAAATTACACACATAGTTAGCATTGTAAATGGAGCACAAATGGAGAGAAATAAGGCGAGCATCTGCTTTTAAGTTGATACTTTGATGAGGAGGTCAGTTGGAGTTGAGACAAATTCATGTTTTATTATGTTTACATATGGGGTGAGGGGGCACTTTGATCGTCAGCATTACATTCCCATTGCTGGAGCAGATACAGCTATGACACAGCTAAGACTTGTTCATGTGTATTTCTGTGTGCGTATGTATCAGATTGTATGTGTGTTTGATGTGGCTGCTGTATATTTATGTGGCTGTGTGACCATCTGCTCCTACAGGCTGTTTGTTTTAGGTGGGATGGACACCGGAGGGCTAGCCGCCTGCTGTTTGTGTGACTCTCTTCCTCTCGTTTTGGCCTTGACCCACATGGTTCTGGCTGTCTGAACTGGACTTCTCTTGCTCTCCTTTCAGATTAACTGTGTTACAAACATTCCTCGCTTATCATCAGTGTTGATGTGGATTTCCCAGTTATCAATTGCTATGTTAGTGAGTTTGTAACTGTGTGAAATGACTGTGTGTCTTCTTGCAGGATTTTCTTGGAGCGACAGACCCTAAGAGCTCTCGGATCCTGATGACCAAGCAGGCAGACTGGGCTAAGAGCAGCAAGGAGCCCCGGGCAGCAGCGGAGATGTACCTGTCAGCAGGAGAACATCTCAAAGCCATAGACATTATAGGGGAACACAGCTGGGCAGACATGTAGGTGTCACTCATTGTATGAAACATTCTAGATCTGTCCTCCACCATAACATACACTGTTATTCCTGTTTAACCTTTTCTAAACTGCCTTTTTAGATTTGTGTGTGTGATTTCCCCAAATCTAAAATGTAATCCAATATACTTTAAGCACTTGTCCATTACTACACAAAAGGCAGTAATGTTGTCTTAATGTGCTTATTATACTGTCTGTAGTGGAACTCGCACTCTTTTGACTTCCAAGGTTTCTAGACATTAATTGAATACTCTAACATTAGTGGAAGAACAGACAGAAGCAACATACAAAGGGCCCCATTTAAACCCTGATGTAGATTTAAATCCTTAACGCCAAGTTTGAATCTGATACAGATGCATACTTAGCCATCAACTAAGCCATCGAGATGCTTCAATCATCGTATTTTACTCCTCATTCTATGGGTTCAAGTTGCTCTCAATTCAAAAATATGTGTTGCTTATATTTCTTACTCTACTTGGATGTTTGACCCTCATGTGCAGACAGTTGTATTTGCAGATCTTGTAGGCTACAAGGCTGTGTTCACGTTCATCTGCTGTGGGAGGAAACTTCCTCTGTGCTCACCTTGAATCTTAAGTTTTGGCAATCATGGTCCAGGGATATATGATATGCTGACTGAAAGCTATGATGGCTAAGAAAGTACATAGGGAAGTATTACCTTCCTGTTAACGTTCACTCATACATGCGTACTAGTGGGAATGAGGGGTGTGAGGCACACTGATAAGCCAGTTGTCTGGTGTTCATATCAGAACTCCCCTCTGACTCCATCCGACCTATTATCTGCATGGTGCGAGTCTCCTGTGGTGCTACCAGTGGGTCAGCACTATAAACACTGCAGCTGAACACAGTTAAAACACTTTAACCTCAATCCCTTTCAGCTAGTGACCCTGACTGGTTCATATTCTTTTTTTTGGGCTCATGAGCATCATTTAATACAACGGACCCCCATGTAAAGGTTTAACTGCGCTTACCCTCTCCGTGTGTGCTTATTCCTCTCTCCTCTCATCCAGGCTGATTGACATCGCTCGTAAATTGGACAAAGCCGAACGTGAACCGCTGGCAAAGTGTGCATTCTACTTCAAGAGGCAGAAGCACCATGGCTATGCCTCAGAGACTTATTCCAAGATGGGAGACTTGCAGGCTCTAGTGCAGCTGCATGTGGAAACCCGGCACTGGGAAGAGGTCTGACATTATTAATACACACAGGAGGCACACCTGCTCCGCTCATCATGACTTATATATAGAGTCCCCTAAGACAGTCGCATAAATACAATGTGAACCACATAGGACTGTGCTAAATAAACTGCTGTGGTACTCAGAAACCCATATCATAAACCACTGGATGTTCAAGTCACCACAGCCAAACGCTAACAATAAGACAATGATTTCTTACACTGACACACTTAAACAACACACACACACACACACACACACACACACACACACACACACACACACACACACACACACACACGTGCTAATCATTCAGCTTTTAGTGAATGAGAACCACAAAACACTCTTCGCACTGAACAATACTTAAAGCACCATTCTGCTTCCAATCAAAAATCCTCAAACAAGATTTTTTTTTTGCATTTCTTTATTCAATATGCGGCCTTTAATCGAGTTACAGAGATGCACATTGGTGAATTGGCATCTGAAACAGACGAGCTAAAAACAGAACATCAAATCACGATCGCATGGTTTTCCTGGATATTTATTTGATCCTCAGAGAGAAAAAGAGAGAGCGAGGCAGAGGCTGAGAGAAGAACTGTTAGGCTTTATGTGCTTCACTGGGGGAGGTGGACACCAAGACGGGACAGAGTAACAGAGTTAGAAAATTGGCCGTATGGATGCTATTCACTGCTCCCGCTCTTCTCCTCAACCTGGGATTTCTTTAAATGACTTTGGGCTCACAGCCCTGGGATACAGACACAGACTCTTTACTGTCTTGCAGTTGTTACTGTATGAGATGACTAGTGTGTGTTTCTTGGCTCCAGTTTTGCTGCAGGACATTTAGATTAATCAGTCACTGTGACGGGCACTTTGTGTCATTAGAGCACTTCAACAGCTCTTTATACCCTGTTATTCAAACGGCGTAAGAGCTGCAGTTGTAGTTCTAATTGAGTGTGAAATCAACTTGGCTCATACACTTTACTTTGCTCTTAACTCATTAATAATGCTGTATTGCAATGTTTTGACTGGAAGTAATGTGTGTTTTTCTAAATGTGTGGTAAGTCGTATGTCCCCAATCAAGTTCAGTTGTAATTACTCAGGGCAGTCTGACGCTGTTCTCTATATAGTACAATCTGTCAACTTATCACATATACTGCGTTACATCTCTCTTCTTTGTTCTCACCTGTCCATTTCTCAGGCCTTCTCACTGGTGGAGAAGCACCCCCAGTTCAAAAATGATGTCTATGTGCCTTATGCTCAGTGGTTGGCTGAGAACGACCGCTTTGAGGAGGCGCAAAAAGGTAAATCTTTTACCTTTTGGTCAGCCTATTTAGGACGCTCCAGTGTATTACAATCAGTCTTTTTTTTTTTTTTTTTTTTTTTTTTTATATAAATGCACATTTCCAGGATTATTTCAGTGAACATCCACAGCCAATGTTTACATATGGAAGTGATAAAGCCCGGCCAGCTCTAGACGCAGACATTTTCCCTACTTCCTCGAGATTCACTGTAAAACATGATCCTCTTTGCTGGAGCAGAGCAGCAGAGCTGCCTGTTAACTGAATGACATGCATGCATGCCTCTAATCACCAGTACTACAAGCAGCTCTGATGATGATTACCAACTGTAACCATAGTTATAATCAGCTCATAGATTTATAATTATGATCTCAGCAGGCATATTTCTTCTTCTACATAATCTTCCTCTGCCTGTCTCGCCATGGAACTCATGACTGAACAGGCCTGATTGTATTGGAGCTTGCTTATGGTCATGCTTATTTGCTGATTGTGTGTATTTTAGGCAGGCTGTCATACAGTATTGTGTTACTAGTGATTGTTTTTGAGTCTAAGATTGCGGCCTGTCTCCTGTCCACCGCGCTGGTACTTCTCAATGACAACTTTGAAATAGTTAACACCAGGCCGACACCTCAAAGCTGTTTGATGCTAGATGCTTTTCATTAACCAGTGTCTTTAGTTTGACGATACCTTTCAATAGTTGTCATATTTCTTAGTTCATTCGTTCACACTCTTGCTAAAACTGCACATTGGATCACTCCAATTTAGTCTTAATTGAAAAAGCTAAATTCACCTCGTTTAAATATAAAGCTGACCGTTTTACAAAGTGTAATCAATTTTATGATATAAACTTGATTACACGTGGCAAAATACACGTCGGTGATTGAGGTTACAGTTGTCTCTGTCATGTGAATTAACTTTTGCAACACAAAAGTGTACTTGTTTGGGAGCTTTGGCGTGAAAGTGTTGGGAACGACTGCTGCGCTCTGGATCTTTGCCAGCTTGTGTTTTGTGTTTCTGTAAGGAGGAAGGAATGGGTGTTACTTCCTAACATTAATCAACAGCAGCTGAATCTGGTTTTTTATCCCGTTAGGTAGTCTGATAAATATTTGCCACTAATATGTCCCGACCCCCACTGTGGTTGCAGGGGCAGGGTCACCGGTGGGGTCGACTCCCTAAAGCTGCTTCTAATTACCCGCTTATAGGAACATGAAGAATAGCACACATGTTTGTTAAGGCTTTAAAGTCAAAGTGCTTTGGTGTATGATATTAAGGAGCAAACTAGTTATTAGCTATTACGTGTGGAAAAATTAAGAAAACTTTGTCGTGTGTGCGTTTTTTAGGTGCAGTGAAATTCTGTAATATAATAACCCAATCGTAAAAAATTGCTAATCGGGGGTGATTCTTTCCAGATGTGTGACTATTAATGCATCCTGTTGAGTGTGCATCAGACATTTAAGTTTTGACCTACACTTTTCATAAACACACACGCTCGCTTTTGTATTTTTATTGATATGATACAAGTTCTTGAAAGCTATGTTGTATGTCTGTTTTTAAAATCTTTGCCAAACGGGACCGGAGAGGCAACACCGCTGTAAAGCTGTATTTAAAAATTAGAAAGCACTTTCTAATCAAACTAAAAAGTTATAACACTTAGCCTAGTGTTTGGTTGTGAAATAATATCAGGAAAGTAAATTGCAAAAACACCACAACAATGAAAACTTGGCAAAGATGTCACCCCAACAATCAATCAATCAATAGTGGAGGATGTCTTAGATTGGCAGCTGGGCACATCATAACAATCCATCAATAGCAACTTCTTTCTTTCTTTCACAAGCATTTCACAAGGCAGGGCGACAGAACGAAGCAGTTAAAGTCCTCGAGCAGCTTACCCACAATGCAGTGGTGGAGAACAGGTTCAACGATGCAGGGTACTATTACTGGATGCTATCTATGCAGTGTCTGGACATCGCTAGAGGTGAGACCCATTCTTATTGTTTGTACTGTAAAGCTTGATGCATTCATTGTTTCCTACTAATCATTGTTGGTCCGTCCGTGTATGTTTGTCTGAAGCAGAAAGCGAAGACCAGAGGGATGAAATGCTAAAGAAGTTTGAGCGTTTTCAGCATCTTGCCGAGCTCTACCACGTCTATCGCTCCATTCAACGCTACACGGTGAGAATGTGATACTTTGTCAACCCTAATCTTTCATAGCCAGACCAGACAAAAGTGGGGGGAGGCCTTAGAAATCAGGAGGCAGCCATATGATTGGCTGTCAGGTCGAAAGCGCTGGAAACAGTACCTGCTATGTGGTTAGGTTTCTGTTTGGGTACAAACACATTCATGTTCCTAATATAATTTTAACTTGAAGTATACTGACAGCCCACTCCGTTTCTGCCCTCTTTTTAATCAACTTTTGTACTCCAATTTCTCGAGACCGCTGTGGGTTTGACAAGGAGGAGGTCTGGCTCTGCAAGATTATGTCAATCCCAAAAAAAGAGACTCGGGGTAAAGGACAAATGAAAACATGCGCAGAGGTTGTTAGGTAAAGGGTGTTGTGTTCAGGTGGAGATTACTGAAAGGGAATTTAATCACCTTGCAGTAATCAGAAACCACCTTTTATTAAAGTTTGGGAAGGTAACATTGGAGAAGCAAGAAGAGTAAACTAGATTTTTTTATTTATTTATTATCCAACCAAAAAACCCAGATCAGTGTTGCATCTCTTTTCCAATGAAAGAAGCTAGCAGCACTAGCAAGACGCTATATCTAGGGAAAAAGTTGGCAAATGACAGCAACACTTACAGCCGGTCCCTTCAGGCCTCCCTCCAAAGCCATTCCCCCAAAGTGATCATGATGAACGTAAACAACAAACATGGCTATTGTTAGTACTGACAGCTGTCAATCTCGCAGCTTGTGGAAGACTCCGGCGACGCGCAGTTAGTGCACGGGCAGAGTGTGCGCAGGCAGGCTGGTAGATTGACAGGCAGTTCTACAGTCCTGCGACACCCACAAATACCAGATGTTTTTTTTTTTTTTTGTCAGAGCATTTCATTTCTTGACTGAACTGTAATTACAGTCGGGATGTAGAGTATTTCAACACATATAAAATACATTACCCGCCTAAAGGTTAAGGTTTTACTTAAAGGTTGACTGACAGAACATTTCTGATGAGCATGCTACACATAACTGCTCATAGAGATAGACATGCCCTTTTTTATGCAACAGGCAAAATGGTTCACTTCCTGAGACCTCTCTGATCCCGTTCACCATGGTAACCAGTTGTTTGATTGATCATGATGACTTCTTCGACAGTGGTCTTCTCCACGCTCCCAGCCCTAACCTACTTACAAACGAGCAATCTCTGGCTATGAGCACTCATGGGTGACCTGGCCTGTGTCAGTGTCCTCCGTTTGTTGTTTCAGCGTTCTGCTGGTCACAGCTCTGCAATGGAGAGGCATCGCTGTGATCCAGACCAGAGCAGGAAACCTCTATATCTCACCTTAACTCTCCTGGGCAGGCACTATATATATCAATTATCTTTTGGGATAAAGGGCTGTTAGTGATTGCTTCACCTCTAAATAGTGAGTGGGGCACTATGTGTTGGGATGAGGCACTATAAAGGGTTTTAGACCAGACTACAATATGAAACAATTCAGCAGGGGAGTAGGAGAAGTGGAGGTTTTAAATCAATGTAAGCCACCCAAATATTAATACATATTTTTGCAAACTGTTTTTTATCTCCAGGATGAACCCTTCAGTTCCCACATGCCAGAGACACTCTTCAACATCTGCAGGTTCCTTCTGAACAACCTCACCAAGGACATTCCACCAGGCATTTCTAAAGTGTATCCTTCCATTTGAGAAAGTTGTCCAAACACAGCGTTCGATATCAAGCAAATATTTTTAGAAGAAAGTATTGTTGGACCCTTCCTCTCTGGGAAAACTCTCAAGAACAGACATGCCAATCGAGACTGGCAGAGACGGTGATGATAAAGTGGCGGAGAAGAGATGGAAGCAGAGAAAAAACGGAAGAGTTGAGGAAAACATGCTGCTGCTGAGAGAAGTGAAAGAGGTGTTGATGGGGAGGAGGAGAAGGTGCCAGCAAGAGGCACATTCTCCGTTATCTTAACAAATGCTTGGATTAGTCAACTTTGTGCATACGCAAACATACATAAACACACTAAATAATGCGCTTTAATTTGAAATAATACTCACACAGCCACACAGACAAATCCATGAAGTCCCACACAGTGAAGGCAGAGCATGAGGGAGGAAGGCCCAGCCGTTGAGGAGGAAAGCAGCCGAGCAGCTGGGATCCTGAGGTGAAACTAAGGTGTTCCAAAAACTTTGAACTTAGATTTATAGACCTAGCCGGGATGCAGTGGACTTGGTTTGAACAATTAAACACACTGTCACAGAAAGGCTGCACTAAACAAGCTTCACAATAGCAGGACGCTCATTTATCAACAGCCCCAGCCGTGGAACAGAACTGGGTGTGTGGGTGGAGCTGGAGAGTAGCTCAGTGGAGAGGAAAGGAGAGGAGTGGTGTTAAGTTTTAGGTGGTGGAGAAGTGCCAACGTGGCGCTTTTGCAGCTGCATCTCATTGACCTGTCGTTCCCCCTCTCTGATTGTTAGGAGAACAGCACTTTCTCTCCATACAAATACAAATAAGCAACCATTTCCACAACTCAAAACACAAAAACAGGCACACGCACCAAGGTATTACTTCCAACTTGGCGTTCAGCCAATGTTGCTGGCTCAGCATGGCTCTTGTTCTACTCATCTCAAGTTTTTTTTTAGAAATGAGGGAATACACTGCACAGTTATATCTATTTATAAATGCACAACAATCTAAATGTTTCCACAACTTGGAAGAAGATATCTAGAAATCAACGTCCTTGTTCCAGCTGTTCCTCCCACATTAGTTTTCCTTAATCTTCTTCTCAGTAACACCTTGTATGCGTTGGCCAAGCAGAGTCGAAGACTGGGTGCATATAAGCTTGCCAGGTATTCCTACGAGAAACTCCAGGAGCTGCACATTCCCTCGCGCTTCCAGGAGTCCATAGAACTGGGCAGCCTCACCATTCGCTCCAAACCGTTTCACGACAGCGAGGTGTGTTTTTAAAGAGTTGCATGTACATGCTGGTGTATTCAAATAGTTCTTAAATACTCTTAATTATTTGAGTAGTTACCGCCGCCCTGTGCTCTTGAGTGTGTTGGTTAAACTTCCATGTGTTTACCGCAGGACCTTATTGAGGGCATGATGTGCTACCGCTGCTCCACCAACAACCCCCTACTGAACAACCAGGGGAGCGTGTGCATCAACTGCAGGCAGCCTTTCATCTACTCGGCTTCATCATATGGTCAGTGACATACGAACACATGGTGTGCAGCATTTGCCAGACGGGACTCCATTTGTGTTTGTAATGGTAATGCAGCGGATCTCCTTGTGTACAGAGGTGTTGCCTCTGGTGCAGTTCTACCTGGAGGAGGGCATCAGTGATGAAGAGGCTGTCTCTCTGATTGACTTAGAAGTTCCTCACACGGATGAGAGTGATGCACGCTGGAAGGATATGGACAACGGTGGTATCCTTTGATTATGTAGCTGCATATAAACACACACACAGAGTAACAGATGACTCACATTCTTTGTATGAATTATTAACTCCTCACTCTGCTGGTCCTGAAAGGCTGCATCTCTGCCCTTACACACTGCACAGCTCTTCAAAATGAAGCATGTGACTCTCCTCCGCCTTGTGACAGTTCTAAGAAGCTGTTTAGTCTGCGTTGGCCTCGATTCTGTGCTGGTGGGTAAGCTGTCAGAGCTAAGTCATCTTAGCCCTTGAGCTAATAAGGTTAGCGAGGCTCTCCTGTCTCATCTTAATGACACTAACCCTCCAAGAGCCGTAGCCACAGCCCCAGTGCAGGGATTAACCTGCATTAGCCGGCAGACACTCAAGGGCACTGAGGTCTGCTCTGTTCTTCCACAGTCATGACTTGACTGACAGGCACGACTGATCGGCATTTTGAACACACTCACTTTTAGAATAGTCTCAGAGGGATCATTTTATAAGGGTTCTTCCTGTCTTGAAAATATATAATTACAGAAAACCCATGACAAATAAAATATGATGTTGAAATGTGTGCATTGCTTGAGCTATTTGTTCTCAATAACGCCAATCAGAGCTGCAGGCTTTGAGGATGGATGATGGTTTGGATGATGCAGAGGAAGACCCATTTACAGCCAAAATGAGCTTTGAGGTAAGAAAGGACAGACGAGATGAGGCGATTTAATATTCCACCTGCTGGGCTAACCAGCTGGAGCGGGTCGATGAACGGGGTCCATAATAGAATGTGGATGTGTTCGTGTGTGTGTCCAAACAGCAGGGGGGCTCGACCTTTGTCCCCGTCAAGGTGAGTTGTTCGGTGCTGCGCTCCATGAGCAGGAGGGACGTCCTAATCAAACGCTGGCCCAGGCCGCTCAAATGGGAATACTTCCGCTCCCTGCTGCCCGATGTGAGCATCACCATGTGCCCCACCTGCTTCAAGGTACAGCATTTATAAGACACATGGCGAGTAGAACCTGGTGTGAACCACAGATGAAGCTTCATGTTGGCTGTACGGAAGCCCTGAGAGGCAAGTGAGAAAAAAACATTTTGGTGATTGAGTTTCTAATTCTTGTCTAAAAAGTTTTCTCTCCTGTGTTTAAGACTTAAGAACAGTTGACATATTTTTTGTAATTGTAATACTCAACCACAAGAGGCTGACGTCCACCACTACCATAAACTTCTATATAAAAAGTGGACATCGTCACTGTGACCTCACCCATTGTTTTGTGAACTGCAGATTTTAAGACTTTTGCAACTAAAAGAGAGACACTGAAAGGGTTAAAGTTCTTAACTAAACTGGAAAACGCTATGTTAGCCGCACCCTGAAGCATATATTGCTTTATCGTCTATTTACTATATATATATATATACTAAATATATATACTAAATTAACCTCTTGCTGTATAGAATAAGACATGCAACTAGCGATTGAGACCATAAACTTGTCAGGAAAATGTTTACTGAGGTAAGAAGTCGGGTCATTTTCTCAGACTTATACATACGGACTTCTTTTGGCACCCAGTGGAGTCGCCCCCTGCTGGATATTAGTGAGAATGCAAGTTTAAGGCACTTCCACATTGGCTTCCCTTTTCAGACCCGGAGGTTGCCACTTGACCACTGCCCCATGTTCTAAATGGGACTAAAACATTTATGTTTTCTTATAGGCGAGTTTCAATTTCTCCATGCACTCTCTTAAGACAAGGTATTTATACTGTGTGGTAGCAAGGTATGTAACTTTAATGTCATGTCTTTCTTATGGCTAAAAAACATTTTTTATTTAGAACATATGGTTCACATATGGCGCACTTCAGCTTCTTGTGGACAGAATTAGTATTACAACAAGAAAACACTTTGAATTTTGAATTTGAATTGAACAAAAATTCACCTGGTAAATGTTGTCCTCCTGTTTTACAGGCAAAACAAATGTAATTTCAGAAATGTAGGAAATATAATGTTTTCCCCCCCTGTTCATAAGTCATAAACACAGGAGTTAACACTTGCCTCTCACGGCTTCCGTATGCTCATATAGTTAACATTTCTTTTCAGATCTGTTTGTTCTGAAGTTCCTATTTTTGTATTTCCTCTTAGATGTTTCACAGTGAGGATTATGAGCTGCTGGTGCTTCAGCACAGCTGCTGTCCTTACTGTCGCAGACCCATCGATGAACCAAACTGATCTACTTGAAAACATTTAAATGTTGCAGACATGCAGTTGATTTTCTGACATTTCATCATTATTCTTTTTGCACTGTAATATACATAGACATCTATTTATCTTCCAGGTACTGTTAGCGTGTTGCATGCTATTCCTTAAGCTCTCTCAGTAATACCTGTAGTGTTTGTGTGTTGGTCATTAGAGAGTGTAAGAAAAGTGCACCATCAGCCAATCAACCCAATCGGATTATTAGGATCAGATTACATTGATCTGTCATCACTTAAAAGGCAACATGGGTGTACAGTGTAAAGAACACATTTATTTAAAAAACACTATTTTAACCTAATAGAAAACATGTATTTGTTGTGTAGAAGAGCAGATGCCTATAAATGCATTCCACAGGCTTGTATACGGAATATGTTTTATAACCGTATAGGACATGTCGTCTGTTGTTTAGTTACGAGAATGTATTTTTTATATTGTTACAAAGGGAAAAAAAACAAACCTTTTCAATAAAATATTTTTGGTACTTTTTATTACTCTGGGTTTTCTTAATGATATTACAAAGCAATAATATTTACTCCTTACTCTTTTAGATTGAACTTCAGGTTTTTGTGTCTCTAAAAAAAAAGGGATGTGGATTGAGAGTGCATGCTCTGAGCACTCTGCCCCACTGACTGATTACACTTAAGGCTATGAGTTGAGCTCTGCATTATGCAGTGGTTGGGGATTAGGCTTTTGCGGATACAAATAAGTTGGATTGCTCAAGAAAAGTTTGTCCACTGTGAACGGTTTGAATCACAAATAGGCTGCTTCCCTCCTACTCTCATTGTGATGATGCATTGATGCACATGACAGTAATGATGGGGTTTGGATAGCCATGGCTGTAACCTCTCACCTTGAAAATGCATACTGCGCAGCTATTTGTGGAGATTTCTCCTGTAATACTTTATGTGTGTGTGTGTGTGTGTGTGTGAGAGAGGGGCAGACTCTGATTGAGAGTCTTAATTCCATCTCTGCTAACGCTTTGCTCCATGTGAGTCGCTAATCCGACCGGCCTGTTTAAAAGGTGCTGCATCACTTCAGGGGGCTTCAGAGCACATCTTACTTCCACACTTTCCATCCCTCCGGCCGGCCTTTCTCGCCCCTTTGCACTTCGGCTGCACTTCAAGTCTCCCCTCACAGTATTTTATTCTGAGAAGAGGCACGGACTGTTTATTCTGGTGTAAAGGTCTCGAGGGAAAGAAGAACATCACCAACTTCAGCCATGAATGGCACAGAAGGACCCAACTTTTTTGTCCCCATGTCCAACAAGAGCGGGTTAGTTCGCAGCCCGTTTGAGCACCCTCAGTACTACCTGGCTGAGCCCTGGAAGTACTCTCTTGTGGCTGCGTACATGCTGTTCCTCATCATCACCGCCTTCCCCATCAACTTCCTCACCCTCTCTATCACCGTCAAAAACAAAAGGCTGAGGACCCCTCTGAACTATGTGCTGCTCAACCTGGCGGTGGCCGACCTCTTCATGGTCGTTGGCGGCTTCACGGTCACTCTCTACACATCCCTGCACGGATACTTCATCTTAGGGGTCACCGGCTGCAACATTGAGGGATTCTTTACCACCTTAGGAGGTAAGAGATGGGGATGAGCAATTGCTTATAAATGTATTTTATATGTTTAGATTTTTGTGTCACTTTTAATAATCAAAAATATATAAAAACAGACATTTTTGAGAATATTTGTTTAGTGTGAAATCTATCATTCTTTAAAATCAAGGTGTGCTGTATTTTAATATACATTTGCTTTATTTTAATGTCTCAGGAGAGATTGCTCTCTGGTCTCTGGTGGTTTTGGCTATTGAGCGCTACATTGTGGTCTGTAAACCAATGACCAACTTCCTCTTTGTGGAGAAACACGCCATCGCTGGGCTGGCATTCACGTGGATCATGGCCATGACTTGTGCTACTCCGCCTCTGCTCGGATGGTCCCGGTACTGTGTGTGTTTCAGTGTCTAGACTTTGCTTCAAAACCGTACAAATAGTGTTCTCATCTGCACACTAAAGCACATCAGAGATTACCTTTTATTGACTTCCAGCACACTTACTCAAAGACATCTAGTATCAAATACTGTGTGTGATGGTGTTGATAGAAATTCTTCAAATATTATGATGTGTGTGGCATGCAGGTACATCCCAGAGGGAATGCAGTGTTCCTGTGGGATCGACTACTACACTCCCAAGCCTGAGATCAACAACACCTCATTCGTCATCTATATGTTTGTCCTCCATTTCAGTATCCCCCTCTTCATCATTTTCTTCTGCTACGGTCGCCTGCTCTGCACCGTGCGAGCGGTAAGCCGGACAAAATATTATTAATAAGGATGTGATGCCTTGTTTATCCTTGTTTTTTAGGTGTTTTTTTTTACCTTTCTGCCCTCCACAGGGAGGTTAGCAGCATCACAGAGCGGAGTCCCTGGAGATGTGAGGGATTTAGTGGCTCAAGGACACTTCAGGAGGGCAGATCATTGCCAACATGGCAGCTTATACCCAGGTCTTCCAGCTGAAGGGCAGTCGGCATGCTCAGTGTCGCCCCGACGCACTCATTAATAATAGCATAACAACATTGATCATTTATGAGCAGTCATAAATAGTTTAAAAATAATTCTGACATTTTTTATTAAAGCAGCTGTAAGTTATTTATTTATTTTTTATTAACAAATAAATGACAATGAAACGACGTTAAAGGGATCAATCGTAGTGCTAACCGTACAAAGACCTGAAGCTGTAGCTCCCCTCAGCTTTACAGATATATATTTATAGGCCGTCCTCACTATACTTTACAGTTTTGGTTCACCAGTCTTTCTATTCTTAAAGGCTCAATCTGCAAATAAATTGCAGATATTTATATATTTGCATATATAATTGAGACTTAACCCACAAAACTATCATTTGTAAATGAATTACTCGCCACGTTTCCTTGAATTCTTGAAGAAAAGTTACTTTTTCTTGCATACCTCGACAGTGAACTGAGAAAATATCTTTATGAATTGAAGTAAAGGAGGGGCCGCACTTCACAACAAAACTATATCAAAACATCCGTTACCAAACATCTATCTATACCAAGTCTTGTATATTCAGTTGTATGCTACTATCCAAACGCATGCATTTCTTTGCTAAAAAAAACACATTTTTAAAACACTTCCGCACAACCAGTGTCAGCTTTTCCAGGTGCGCTGCTCGTCCGGGAAGTACTAATTGATAAAGACTTTCTCTTCGTTGACCGTGGAGGCTCGCAGGAGATCGCAGATCCTACCTTCAGACGGGTATTAACCTGCATCTGTCTGTTCTCAGGCTGCGGCCCAGCAGCAGGAGTCTGAGTCCACCCAGAGAGCGGAGAAAGAGGTGACGCGTATGGTTATAGTCATGGTGATCTCCTTCCTGGTGTGCTGGGTGCCCTATGCCTCCGTGGCTTTGTACATCTTTGGCCATCAGGGAGCCGAGTTCGGACCAGTGTTCATGACCGCTCCGGCCTTCTTCGCCAAGAGTTCTGCTCTGTACAACCCAGTCATCTACATTCTGCTGAACAGACAGGTATGTGAAGCAAATATCCTGGTTTGGTTATTTTTGAGCGCTCTAGTGAAATGTACATGTTCTCAAGTACAGAACTTAATTACAATTTGAGGTACTTGTACTTTCCACTCCTTGGGGTTAGGGAAACAGTTAACTAAATGACCAGACTGTTTAAAAAGTAGTTCTGATTATATCATTTAGAGGAGCAATTTTTCTATCTAGCGTCTGCTTTTAGTTTTGATACTGAAAGGCAAAATGTAATTTCTCTTGTATAGTTTAATATCAATAAAGGCGAATGTTATATTTTACTTTAGTGGGATTTGGAATCCTACTTAATGTATTTGGTGCTTTTTACTTTATAGGATTTGAATACTTCTTCCACCACTGAGTAAAGGTGTGATTCTGACATTCTTCTCTTTGGCCTCCAGTTCAGAAACTACATGATCACCACGGTGTGCTGTGGAAAAAACCCCTTTGTAGACTTTGAGGGCTCCGAGGCTGCCACCTCCAAAACTCAGACTTCAGTTATATCCAGCCAGGTGGCCCCTGCTTGACCGGTCCCCCCCCCCTTCAATGTCCCATCTGTCACTGCACACCTAGAGACCCACCACCGCCAGCAGCACTACGTTTTATTGGCCAATCCTCTTGACTTACCTCTCCATGTGTCTTCTCTGCCCCGGCACAACCGCACTTTTGGTGGGACTAACATACTCAGCATGTGTTTTCAATCCATTTAATCATGGAAAGTGTTCAGCTGGCTTCACAGTGTTTAACCCGGCATCAAGGGGGTGTTGTGATGATCCAGCTGAACACTTTCCAAGCTCCCCACTACCCAAAAACACATAATACCACCGCATGAGTTCATCCACATCAACTCTTCAAGTAATTGTTGCATATATATATATATATATATCCCCAAAATGCGCGTTTAACAATCCATTTTATGATTACTTAAGTGAAATTAGTCATGAATTTGTTGAGTTTTTAAGGTATCAGATGGGGGCTGTCGTCTGGTCTCCCCTCTTGTCTTTATGGTGATGACGCTGGGGTTGTTAGTTTGTGCTTGGCATTGAGACATGAGTGTACACAGATGGACCTGAAAAGAGCCTCTGCAGCGAGAGGGTGGATGCATGCATGCATGCATCTCTGTGTGTGTGTGTGTGTGTGGTGGATGTCAGAATGCAATGTATTTATTAAAGAGAGATGGGGATATTATTTTGTTTATTATGTTTTCTTGTGGAAGTTGTTCTATGTCCTGTAATAAAAACAAAGCTAAATGTCTGCACAACCTTTACATAACTCACATTTTCACGAGAACGTTTACAAGGCTCTCTGAGAAGTTCCAGATGCTAGTTTGTGTGCATTTGGGTGGCAGGCCAGATCTTAATGGTTTTCAAATGTTGTTAAAATGTGCTATGCTGTAATGAATGTATAAATGAAGCACTTTGAGACTTAGTACAATACACATTGTCATCCTTAGACGCATTAAAATCCTAAATACTGTCATTTATTTCACAAACTCTGACAAGTCATTTGGCATCACAAATACAGTCTCTCCTTATATTGAGCTCACTTTTTTTTTCTCATAAATGTGAATTTCCCTCTTTTAAATTGCTCAGAATCCAACATGAAGTTCATTTGTTTACACGCACACTGATCAACACTTCTATACTGATGCAGCTCTTCCCAGTGAACTACACATCTGAGTCACTTATATTCCTCTTTCCACTCAACCCATCATCAACCTGCAAAGCACATTGGGACGTATTGTTCAAAGCACCACTGGGAGCGTGTCACCCATCTTCACCAAGTACACCTGAGAACATTGAGGAGTTTATCAAGGTCCTTCTTACTCATCCTGATAAACAGGCCACTTGAAATCATAACACATCTATAAATATTGCTATGGACATTATAATACAGTACAGTGCATCATTGGCTCGTTCCCTTAAGAAAAGGGTTCAGTGCGTTAAGATCGCCACCAGGGCTTACTGTAGGTCCCGGTAACTGTAAAGACTCATCTCCAAGACCTTCCCTCTAAAGCATAGCTGAGCCAGACTGGAATTATGTCCGTGTCATGGAGAAACATTTGGGAAAATTGCTCAGCATTCCTAGATCAGAGGAGGAACACTTCGCAAATACATGGCGCTTGAGAGGCAGGTTTATGTCCTTTGCCACTTTCCACGCTTCTTATAGTCTATGGGAATAATAATGACACTTATGAAGGCTAACTCCTTAGTGGCAGACATTCCCAAGTAACTATGTGGGTAGGAGAAAGGCAGCTGTCAGCAGGAGAAAGAGATGGCTAGTAGACAAGACACTGGCAGGTTCAGGCTTCGCTGCAGCACTCGTAGATGTTGTCCTCCACAAGGGCAATGACCTGCTCGAACTTGTGGTGCAGCTGAGTGCGACGTGCGGTGGGGTTAGACTCCAGAGCGCTCACCACCTGACCGAGGGAGATAGAAAAGAAAAACGCAACATAGACTTTCAGTGGCTGTCAAGCATTCATGCATCCATCTATCTAGGGGGGAGGAAATCAGCCTCCTGCCTGGACATAGAAAGTTGAGCGAGAGAGAAGGGAAAGCAGCAGAACAACACGTGAAGTGCTTCAGCCTCTTCTGCAGCCTTCACGCATGCCTCCACACCACAAAAGCCTTTACTTTTCACATATTTACAAAACCCACATCTGCTCTGTTTTTCATGCCCAATAGTTGTCACGGTGTCAGTGGGATTTATGGGCTCTTAGCAGCAGTGTGCTACGAGGCAGAGCAAACTGAGCTGGGGCGAGAGAATAGGCAATCAGGGGCCCATTCACAGAGCTCTGTGAATCAGAGTGTAAGCCCCTGGCCCACGTCAGTACACTAGCATGACAGAGGAAAGCAGCTAAATGGTATTATCATGAGGGTGCTCCATTAAGGCACAGTAAGCACTGACTAAAAGCCTCGCTTGAGAATAGTCACAGCAGTAAGGAAACATTGGAGAGGACAACAGGGGCTTGAAGAGGGTTAGTTCAAAGAGAAACATTAGAAATGAAGCAGCAACCTAACCGTGTCATTAGGCAGATGGGGGATGGATAAAGAGAGGGTAAACAGCTTTATTTGCTTAAAGTGAAAGGTATATGTGGGCTTGGTCACATTAGAGACCGGTTGTAAAGCTGTTTACAGTGTACTACATCTTTCAACATGCACATGATCCTTCACGCTCTGATACCCGTCTGTTGAAACTTAAAACAGCAAAAGGGGTCGAGGTGTTGTGGCTGCAGAAAAGGGCCAGTTTAAACACGAGTAACATATCTAATCTGAGATCAGAAAGACAAAGACGTAACGTAAGACTCTGTTCTCTTACCTGGTTTCTGTATTTCTTGGCATATTTGTAGATTTCTGTCAAGGCCAGGTTGGTGTTGAACTCATTTCGGTATTTCTAAAAGATGGACAACAGACTTGTATTAGATTCCAAAATAAATCTTGTATGTAATTGCAGGCTTCTGCAGAGCCAGATCACTCATACACACACTTCTGAACACTCACCCGTGACTCCTCAGCCAGGTGAGCATTCATCTCCTGCTCGCTAAGAGGTGCCATTTCCTGTATCTGCTTGTAGTAGCACTGCACTCTCTTCTTATACTCGGGGATCTCCTTGGCATACAGCAGTTTGTTGGTAGGGGAGTCCTTTAAAAGAAAACATTGCAATCAGGACAGTTTTAAACAATTGTTACAGCAATATATATTTTAGTTTGGCATTGTGGCTCGGCTCGGGAGCAAATACCCACATTTGATGAACATGTTCAAAATCCATGTACAACTGAATGCTAAAAGCGATAGAGCAATGCTCGTCTGAGAGTTAGTTAATAATTTAAAACCTCAATCTTGAATGAAGAGCTTTGCACGTTATTGTGCAGTCAGGTGCTTCTGTCCTGATAAGAAGCTGGTCAGTAAGATGATATTCGTTGATGACCCGATCTAAACTAGCCTAGAGTGAGACAATGGAGGGAGGGAACAGTTTCCTTTCCATACAACAGGAGACTCAAAACAACCCAGAGCCAGAGAAGGAACATTCCAGTCTAAACAATACTCCTTCATGCCTCTGCCACTTTCTCCACAGTCACTTCAGGCACTGGTGCTTATTCAAGCACAAAGCAAAAGTAGCGGGGCTAAGAGGTTGTGGGAATATTCAGGGTTTAGTGGTGACTACTGTTGCAAGTGTGAGTGTGTGTAGAGGTTTGTGTGCTGTGTGGGAGAGAGAAAGGGACAGGGAGAAAGTAGGGCAGGAAAAAAGAGAAGGCCAGCCTCAGCTTTCAGCATCAGTGAATGTGCTTACAGCGCACCTTAATATTTCTACGTGTCATGAGTTATTTGTGTCACCTAATGTGTGTATTTGTTTGCATGTGTGTGTGTGCATGTTTGTGTGTGTTAAAGGTGATGGGGGAGTGGAAAGCCTGTGGCCGTAGTCGCTCCTTCTGATAGGGAACATTCTCTTCCTGTCCACAAGGTCACTTCCTGCTGCTCACCCATCTGCCTAGTAACCCCCCTGTGACCCCGTGGCCCTCCATGTCTGCCTCTTGCCAGATAAGAGGGTTTCCGTGGAAACAGCGAGCAGTTGCTTAGTTTCCTACCCCTCTCTCTCTCTCTCACCCCAGCTGTGCTCCTGCTAATCCAGACCCCGTACCCTTCACTGCCCTATCCTGAGGCCATCAAACACACTCATACACATGCACACATGCACTAACAAGTGACTGTAAACGCTAGAGGTATGTGTATGTAATAAAAAGTCATAGTATGCCATTAAAAACTCAAAAAAGTCATAAAAAGTCATAAAACGTCATAGTATAGTGTGTCACAAAAAATGTCATAGTATAGTACGTCATCAAAAAAGTTTAGTATGTCATAAATAAGTCATGACTTAATATGCCATAAACAATATCACAACAAATGTCATAGTTATGTCAAAAGTCATAAAAAAGTAAAAGTATAGCATGCCATCAAAAACTCAAATAGGTCATATACGTCATAATAAAGTAAAAGTATAATATGCCATAAAGAAGTCATAGAATAGTATTTCATAAAAAGTCATAGTATGTCATCAAAAATATTTAATATGTCATAAATAAGTGATGGCTTAATATGCCGTAAACAATGTCACAGAAAATGTCAGAGTATAGTTTACTATAATCTAAGTACTAAAAGTCATCGTAGTACGGTATAAAAGGTTCCCACACCTTAAACATCAAATTCAAGGACATTTCCAGGACTTTCCAGGACCAATTCCCTCAAATTCAAGGAGCCAACACAGCATAGTTTGAGACAAGGATCAAGATGAATTACTGGTTCAACACTTAATAAGAACTTTACAGAAGGTAACAGACAACAATTAAAAATCGAACGAGGCTTGAATGTGTGAACTCCTCTCAGTTGTGCTGTGTCACGGTGATGGCAGTGGTCTCTGGCCTCCTCTAACAGAGCACAGCAAAACAGTATCTTGTGTAAGTTGAGCAAAATATTTCTATTCTATTCTTGCACAAAATATAAATGTGATAAATGTAAGCACTAAATGACTCATATCTATTAATGTGTTTCTAAAAAACCTTCAAGTCCTTGATTTTTTCTCAAACTTTCAAGGATTTCAAAGACCCGTGGGAACCATGTGTGTCATGCCAGTCTCCTTGACCTACAGGAGAGAACGTTGCCATGTCCTTTAACCGGTTGACGACTCCACAATACGTGCACAGCCAGATGCGACATGTTAATGAGGACGCTGCAGAGCAGGGTAAAAATGTTTAATTGCTTGAGGTTTAATGTATGTCCTTGCATCCTTTGGCATGTACATGTGAATGTTTCTGCCGTGAGAATGCTGGCTCTTTGGCACTGAACTGAAGTATACAAATCAGACTGTTTCTCAGTGAAAGAGGAGCATCATTTGATGAGTCCTCGGCTGCCTCCAGGGAGGAAGCCAGTCAGAGAGACAGGAAGCAGAGCGTGCTCAGGGTCACGGTGTCTGAGGGATGAGACGGATTTGTGAGCAGTGAGGACATTGACATGCACACACACACACACACACACACACACACACACACACAAACACACACACACAGACACCGACAGACAGACATATGCACGCCTGAAAACTCACACACGCGCACACACACACACACACAGACACCGACAGACAGACATATGCACGCCTGAAAACTCCCACGCACACACACACACACACACACACACACACACACACACACACACAGACACCGACAGACAGACATATGCACGCCTGAAAACTCACACACGCACACACACACACACACACACACACACACACAGACATCGACAGACAGACATATGCACGCCTGAAAACTCCCACGCACACACACACACACACACACACACACACACACACACACACACAGACATCGACAGACAGACATATGCACGCCTGAAAACTCACACACGCACACACGCACAGCACAAGAAAAGATCCCTGGTGCTCATGACCTTGGATCAGCCGACTCGGCTGAAATAACATGAGGAGAGGTAGATGGAGCTGACAGTCTGAAGGCTTAGGGATGAGGGTTCACAGGGGTACTTGGGAGGTGTGTGTGTGGTCAAACTCCCTGAGAGACACGAGGCAAAGATACTGCGTGAGGTGAAAGGGACAGGTGTGTCAAAAGGTCAACTTCTTCCCTTCTTCCCAACGGATTTTTTTGATTCAGTGTAACTGAATCATCAACCCATTGATATGATTATCTCCGCTGTCGATCCCAAATAAAAGTCCATAAATCCGCTTAGAAATCATAGAATAAAAGATGCTCCTTACAACTCCAGACCTTGACTGAGAATCATGATGTTTGGCATACATTTAATGTTTAATGTCCAGAGAGATACTGTAGATAGATATGAAGATAATCTCACCTTTCCGAGCTGCAGGTCAGAAATGGAGCAGGCATCTATGAAGGCCTGGGCGATAACGGACAGACAGGCGTCCATGTGATCCGTCTTATCGATGTCAAACACAAACTGAGGATTCTTCAGGATGTTCACCCAGAAACGCAGAGGTAAACTGCAGTAGAGAGGGAGAGATAAGTTTTAAAAGCCTTGCACTTGCACAGTGAGGTGACCAAAGAGGACTTTAATCATAGAGTTTAGATGTCTACCTGTTGGTTTTCCAGATGTGCAGGGTGTCTGGGTCTGTGATGCCCCGTTTGTCAGCCTGCTCTTCCAGGAAGTCAAAGAAGTATTTGATAGCCAGAGGGGGGCGGTCTGGAGGGATGCTAAGGATGGCATGAAAGAGGTCATCCAGGAACTTCTGAAGAGTTCCCTGTGAAGGAAAAGTAAAAAAAAAAGGCAGCTCATGCATGTGCAGAGATATGGTTTCATGGGATGTGGGAATTTTGAGATGGCTCCTGAGGCTAATGTGGGCTATGAAAACAAATAATAGGAAGAGGGCTCAATCTGTAGCCCTCTTCCTATTAAGGGTGTTTGTAGTGTTCAAACAGTCTTCAGCTTCTTGTGTTCACCTTGGTAGACAGCAGGCGTGTCAGGTAGATTTCAGGCAGGACCTTCTTGCGGTGGCTCGGCCTGTGTGACCTCTTGTTCTCCGATAGGTCATCATGATGTAGGACCTGAAAAACCAGAGGCCAAATGTCAACATACTGCACACAGGTTGAAGTAATAAACCCCTCAGAAGAAGCTCAATGAATGCTCTACTGTCTCCGCTGTCACAGCTGTCAAAGGGGAATTTTCTGTTTCTTGCATTAGCCACATGATCCAGAAAAAACATCAGGGTATTTTGAAGCGCAATATGATATACAGAATTAGGGAAGTGATGGGAGTTGGGGAATTTTCATGCTTTTCTCTTGTTGCTGTGTACAGGATGATGTCTCTGACTTGCTCATACAGGTCTAAATAGGGATAAGGGAAGAGAAAGAAGCAGTCAAAATCCACCGACTTGTCAAAAAAAGACGGCAGAACTGTCCTGTAAATCTAACTATTCACCCGGCAAATTGTGTTCTAAGGAACTCATTATTCCAAAGTCAAAGGGCCCATATCTTTGCTGACGTTTATAAAAGAGCTTAAGTGGCATTAGTGCTGTCATGTCCTCTCAGCAGCTTTCCTTTTCTCCTCCATTCACCCACCATTCTCTTTGTCGTTATGCCTGCTCCGGGCTGACTACCAGTGGCGCACACACAGGAAAAGCTCTGGTAATAAACTCAGAGGGCACTTGTCATGCACACAAATATATTGATTACCTATGAGGAGATACTCACCAAGTGTACATACTTCTCTGTATCCAGATCTTTAACTAGGGAGAAAGAGACAAAAAAAAGGAAACATATAGCATGAAACAATGTGCAATCAGCAAGGGGGAGACCTGAGAGAATGAGAGGAGACAGGAGGAGGGCGCACAGAGGAGTGGGACAGATAGGACGGAGAGAAGAAAACACAAGAGGGAGATTGACAGTTGAGCAACGGAGATAGAGTACATGCGAGAGGAGAAAGTGATTAAGGTGGACTGTGGGCTGGGAGGGGAGGGGGGCTGTCTGAAAGAATGAAAGAGAAAGATTACGAGTGAAAGGAGAGAGAAAAGAGAGAGATTAGGGGAGACAGACTCAGAGTCTGTGATTGGTTCTGGAGCCAGTGTAATGAGATGGTAATGCTTGGCCAGCGCTGGGAAAGAGCATTAAACCTCCCTGGTTTATATATAGATCTAAACACAAACACACCTGTGTGCATACGTGAACATATATGAATATCCGCACACATGTAGACGCATGTCCAAACACAAGCTCAAAGCGGAAAAACAAATACAGTAAATGATTGTACACACACCAGCAAAAACAAAGACAGGCGTTTGTGCAGATACTCAAACAATAGCATTGTGAGTGTTTTCTCATTACAACCAGCTCTGCCAGAGACGCTCCTGCCCACTGGGCTTCAGTCCAGACCCTCAACACTGATCACAGGCAGGCAGGACAGTGTTTTATATTAGCCAGGGAGCACTACAGGCTCATAACACCCCCTTGACACTTTGAAGCTGGAGCCAGGTTTGGTCTATATAAGCCTATTTTTGGCCCAGTATGAATGAGAGGAGAGGCTTTGATGGACAGAGCCGGAGCAGAACTGAGCTCTGGTCTGGTACTGATTATGTAAGGTAGACCCTAGACGAACTAACGGACAAGGATGCGAAAAGCTGTACGTAAACTCATCCTTCAACAGGCAGATGACTCATTATATTCCGAGTTAAGGCTGGACAATGGGCCCGGTTGTGTCACATCATTTCCCACAAGCTGACATATGCTAAAGGAATATTTCTATAATGAGTTTTGAATAAAGAGTGTTGTGATTTATTAGGTGAGAGTGTGTTCAGATGTCCGCTGTGTCTTTTGGGGACGGGAGAGTGTGCGGTTTCATGCATGTTTACATGAGCGTATCGTGTTCTCGTGAGCAGCTAAGCATGTGCCGCTTCCTGTGATCGAGGGAGTGCGTGCATATATCCAAGTGTGTGTGACAAAGCGACAGGGAGTGGGTGTGTTTGAAGGTGACGTACCTCTCCCAAGGGTGTTATCTCTCTTGTCTTTCATGCTCATGGCCAGCGATGCCTCCTCTGGGATCTGTGTAGGGAGAGAAGAAGAAGGAGGGAGGGAGGGAGGGAGGGATAAAAAAAAAAGGCGAGAGAGGACAGAGGGCACAGGGTCAAGGGTGAGCTGGGGTGCACCAGAACAGCATCATTAAGCATGCCCTGCAGTGGAGTGCAGGGTTGAGAGGTGGGTATGTTTGTGTGTGTGCCAGTATTGTGTACATCTAAAGTGGTGGCAAGTCTGCAGGAGCCTGGCTGGGCTCATTAAAGTCAACCTGCAGTGAAATGGATTGAACAGCCTTGCCAGTGACCCCAGACTGTTAGTACACGCTGCAGCTCACTGCTTTCACAGCTCTGTCCCCATGGCTCAGCAAAAAACTAAACAGAGCACTTAACAAGTACAGGTAAAGGGTCAAAGGTCGAGGGTCACTGAATGATTACTCACGCACAAATGAACGTAGACATAAGAAAACAAACATACACATAATGACATGTTTATGGGCTACCAGATACTTATACATATATACATACATATATTTTACTTGTTGCGTGGTTATATTTCTTTCCAAAAAAATATTGTAGTGAGTGTTAAAAAAATTAACATACTGTACTTTTTTTATGATATACTTTGTATTATTCATTCTTTTATTGCAAATTATATTATAATTATTTAATTTCATGGATTATTATATAATTAAAAGTAAATTATATGATGTACTCTAATGAATGTATATGTATGCATATCATTAGTAGTAATGTATGTTAAATGCAGTATGTAGAAAAGTATTAGAGTAAATATTAATGATTGATTATGTATTGTAAATATACATGATACAATTTCTTAAGGGCTCAAATAACGTCAGCTGTTAATATTTAAGATCTCCACCAGAAATGTTTAAATACATATTTGCGCGTGTGAATAAAAAATACTCTGTTTTGAATAGTAATTTGTCCGATTTATTTCCACAATAAAAGAAAATTAAATATTCATTTCTCACAATGACTTCCTTAAAATCTATGAATATGGAAATATTGTTCAGTTTGAAAGTTTAACTGCTGGACACAAGACGTCTCCTCCTTCATGTCCATTCTTAGTGTGATGAATGTGAAAAAAAGTAAAGCAGCAATAAGCAAAACTACTTTTTGTGCAAAGGGGTACTTTAACCATTTGGTAACTATTTAAAAAATAATTTGCTAATTAAAAACAGCCACACAATATTTACTCATATAGTTTAGTTTATCATTTACAAGCACTCAGCCAAGTATCAAACCCGGCTAATCAATTTAAACTGACATTATTAATGACGTTAACACAACATATGCAACTAATGTTTCACCTTCACTGTGCACAATGATGGCGATGCAGAGTTTGTTTTTGAAATAAAACAGGAGACATATTGTGTCCACACCTTTGAACAAAAATACTTTCCACATTCCAACATGATATGAGATACAAAGGCAAAAACAATTCCAAGAGAAAAGGCCGCCTGCATACTAAATGGAAGCTCCCAAAAAGATGATTTATTAAGCTCAATTACGACGTAATTGACATATTCATCCTACCTGACATAATGTCAAAACATCGTAATTATACTTAATAAATCATCTTTTTGGGAGCATCTGCTCAGTGTGTGTCTTTGTCTCTGGAAACTTTGGGAATTAACAACACATGCATTGTTTCTTCAATGAGGTAAAAGAAGATAAGTAACATTTTTTTTATCTATCTGCTTTTTAAAACATGTCTGGAAGGGAATTGAGTTAGGTATTACAATGTACATACATCATGTATGTTGTTATAGTAACTTTTAATTGACAACTAACCAATGTTGTACTTAGTAACAGTTGTCAACAAGTACAATGATCCGCAGTTATTTTTAAACTTTAAAATGCTACATAATTACTGTATAATTACACCGTATGTCTAAATGCAGGATCTGCATAACAACAGTATAAAAGCAGCAGCTCTGCTTCAGCGTTGTCACAGTGAAGGACCTGTGCATAAAGACACACATCATACAGACAAACACAAAGAGAAGCACCTAGAAAATAACTCTGTGCAGCCACATAGAAACAGAGAGTATCCTCCCATCTATGGACAACCAGTGACACCATTTACAAGGAGTTCTCACCTGCAGCACCCCCGTAGTATACAGGTACACCATGACAACCACAGTGGTCTCACACACACACACACACACACACACACACACACACACACACACACACACACACACACACACACACACACACACACACACACACACACACCTGGTAATGGAAGACAGTGTTGAGTTTCTTTCTGCCATCTTCCATCACTGAGGAGTTATCCAGGTCCTGCAGAACCTTACTGTTGCTGCCAGAGTCAAACCACTCTGAAGAGAAAAGAAAACAGGAGAAGGGAGGAGAGTGACATTAGACAATTTCATCCTAAATTTGGAAAAGAATATGCTAGACAGAGGGCAGCCCTGCTCTAAGTCTCTGTGTCGTGACCTGTGGAAATATTCTTGCACCATTAATCAAATCAGCTCTGCAGGCTGCACAGCTTTTGAAAGCAATAACTCTTTGTGATTATGACTGTACACTCTCCTCGATGCATTCTGTCATTTATTATATTGCAGCCTTAGGTTAGTTGAGCTTCATGAGAGGAATTGACCTTTTGCAAAGGAGATTACTATATCTCAGAGGGTAGAGGAGGGGAAAGGATGAAAATAATCAGAGAAAATATGCTCTTACCCAGGTCTACATCCTCTGCTCGGGGCCACTGGGAGAATGGCAGGTTTTTATAAAAGGCATCTAGGATTTTTTCCTTCACCTGGCAGATTGTGTCTGTATTCATGACCCTGACACACATCGAGTCCATACCACATCCTTGGAAGGACACGTTGATGTTCTGCAAAAATAAACAGTGAAAAACAATCAAATTAATTGAATGTGTCGGTGTGACATTGACCTCCTAAGTCAAAAAATTATACTATAGTATGTCATCACAAATGTCAAAAAATCTTATAGCCATAAAAAAGTCATAGTATAGTATGCCATATAAATGTATCGGTATAATATGCTATAAAAAGTGTCATAAAAATAGGCCTGGTATAGCATTCCATAACAAAAATAATCATAGTATAGTATGTCATGAAAAATGTCATAAGAACATAAATCATGGTATGGTATGTTATGTTATCAAAGTCATAAAAAATGTCATCGTAATGTGACAAAAAACTAATAAATTCATAGTAGTATGTCGACGAGCAACACTGAGGGTGTGAAACATGAACTGAGATTGTGTAAGGTTTCAGACCTGTGGCTTAGCCTCAATGTTCTCGCGGAGCAGCCACTCCTCATTGAGGGTGTAGCGGGCCTTCCCGGTGATGGCATCTATGGAGCCCTTGTTGATCTGCTGCTTGATTGCACACAGCAACAAGAAGAAAGGCTCGCCCACTGTTTCCTAAAGATTGGGCAGAGAGGTGGAGTCAAAAATCAGAGATGTGGTCATTTCTTTTTAATCAAGCCTGCCTGATACCTTTGCTGAGCCTCACCTTGAGGTAGCTGTACATGCAGATGGACATCCAGTTGGTCAACATTTTCTCCACAACAGACTCAGTGCGGCGCAGCATCAGTTTGGGGTTCTTGGAAGCCGAAGCATCGATCAGGTCCACCAGCAGATCTTTCATGATACTGGTGTAGTACTCGAGTTTACCATGAAGGGCGATGGTGAGCAGAGACGCAAGGCTGCATCTAAAATAGTGAGCAAACAGATTAGCAGAGGAGACGGATGAGCAAAAACATGCTCTTACAAACATGCCTTGTCAGTGTGTGCGGTCAATGGAGATATAAAAATAACTACACTCCAAGAACATCAACAAAGTTTCATCCTCCCCCCACACCACCTGTGACTGCAGAGCCAAATAAAGAACTGATGTAATGCAGGGATTGTCTGGGTGAGTAAATCCAGAGGTGCAGGGGATTTCCCTAACAAAGCCCCTTTAATCCAGGGGAAAGGGACTACATCAGTCAGTAAGTGCTGACGCTGAGCTGGGACAGGGATGTGGTCTTGCTTCTGGAATTTTTCTCTGATTGTCCACAATGACTGGCTCAGTTAAGAACATCAGGACCAAAACAGCTACACTGATAAATCACTAAGTTTACAAAGCTGGAAAAAACACTTTTCTATTTTTGTGCCATTTACAACAGCAACCGACATGAGAAAATAAAAGAAGCTCCAGTGGTAAACACTTTTTAAAGACCCTACTTAGGTTGTTTAATTACAATTCTTTGGCCACAGCTCTGTTTTGGTCTCCATTAGCTCGTGAGAAATATATCTGTAACAAGTGTTTGTTTCACTATGTTTACTAGCTAGTCGCTATTTTTATCTGTCTGCCATTTGGTCCTGGTAAGGTAGTGTACAGTGGGTTTGCAGAGGCTTTTTGCTGAAAGCAGTTGCCAGTTGCGACTGGAAACAAAGTTAATGAGTGAACCAAAAAACAGTAAAGTTGTGAGCTGTTAAACAAAAACAATGAGCTGAAAGGCGGTAAAACACATTTTTCGGTGTTTGAGGGGAAGTCAGGTGATATTTCTCTGCGGGCTTCTGACTACCAGAAACACCTTTCACATACACTAAGTCATTTCATCCCTTGTTAATAAAGAAATATTGATTATAGAAACACCTGATTATAGAAAATCAATCTGGATGAATTATCTTTCTGTTTCTTGTTAGACTGCCAACACGTATCAGTTGATGCTTTTACCTGTCTCGTACAGCGAAGTCCTTCTGCTGTTCCAAGGCGTGGACAAACGTGACCAGGAAGTGCTTGTTATTGAGAAGAGTGGAGAACAGAGTGATGCCCTCCTCTACGTTAGGCTTTGTTGTGTTGGTGGACTGAGGGCAGAGGGGAGATGAAACAGTTATTTCTCTGCATGGTTTCACCTAAACTGCATTACACACCTGCTGCGCCCTCCCTAATCTATTTCACCAGCTCGTCTCAAGTGACCCATCGAGACACTTCATCTTTCTATCACCCCTTCCTCCTTCTGCTTCTTCAGGCCCCTCCCTCTGTGGTATCAATATCTCCTGCTCCGGTCCCCGACAATGTGTGATTGCCTTTAAATGTGCCGAGTCGACTTAATGAGTATGGCCTATCTATGGGTGCGACTAAGCAGCAGTGTGATGAAGTCTTCCCTCTGGACTGCAGCCATATGGTGTGGCTTGCAGCCTGACAGAAGGAGAACAGGGGTGTCCATTAAGATAAATGCCCGCCTATGAGATTTATTTGCTGTGACCTGGAAAACACTTCCTGGGAAGACGATGTGGATCCAAGGCAGTTCATCACCGTTAGACAGCCTCCCCCCGGCTGCCGACCCAAAACTAGCGCTGCAATCGTTACTTTCTCTCTTCCTGACACGCACAGACACACTCACGTGCTTTAGCTTTCAGCCCGCATTCGCAGAGTTTTGTGAAAGTGCACGTTCCCTCTCCCACTCTCTCTTTATAACTCTTACTCCCATCCACCCCTCCATTACATACACACACACACAACGAGAAATGTATTTCGATGAAAAGCATACTGTTCTGTTGTCCATGAGCCTGTGGGAAGTGTGTCAACAACCTGCCGTGAACCTTGTGGGCACTAACTAGAAACCACTGAATGACATGCATTAGTATTTATATGTGTACATACAATAGCATGTGAGTTCACACAAACTGCACACTGTTTCACTCCACACACACACACACACACACACACACACACACACACACACACCTTCTAATAATAAATATGTGCTTTTCTTTACTCTTCATCAACAACAAGCCCACTGTGAAACCTTAATAAGCTTCAGTGTGACCCAGTTGAAGCAAGTGAAAAAGGAGCCAAATCAAGGCACTCTGGCAGAAGACAGCCTAATGGCTTAACCCTTCACCTGCCAGTCCTGCAACAGTGGGTGGGTCTCTGTAAGCGCTCGAGGGCCCAGGCCATCATTCTCGAAGGAGGGCTGGACCAGGCTCTTCTCGTAATCGGAAAACATCTAAAACACATAAGCACACACGTAGAAAACTGTAATACAAAGTCAGCTATAGTCATAAACACATAGAGATGATATAGACAGGGAAAACAAAGCTGGCCTTGAGGCTTTGGCGGTAAATTTGTAGTCTAGAACCAAAGGACATTTCTCGAAGAGGCCCTGAATAGGCCCCTGACTGACCATGAAAAGGGAACATAACACCATGACACGAAACGTCATGAGCCTTAATGGCTTTAGAGACCGACTGACCAAGTGCCAAGAGGCAGGCTTTCAACTCTGTCCGTCATTTCATGACGGCTACATTTGGCTTGTATTCTAACTGTGTCTAAGTCTGTGTCTAACACTGTTGTATGTGTGTGTGTGTGTGTAATCTACAACAACCTAGAAGCTCTAGTGAAAAAAAGAGCACAAAGGGTCGTGAGTAAAGTGTTTGCTGTTTTAGCGGAAAACTATGAGAGACGATGAAGCAGCAACCCTTCAATTTATGTTTCCCCCTATGAAGCTTTTCAGCACTCTCACGACTCATTTCCTTTACAGCAGAAAACAGTGTCTACTGCACGTTGTGCAAGATCTTGTATACTTGCAACACAGTGTGGGTGTGTGAGCTGAGTGAGGAGTGTGTTTTGAGAAATCAGGGGGAAAGTTTCCTTGTCTCAGTGCCTGCCATTGTTCTGTTTCCTTAAAAGTCCATGCCTGTGGTTGGAAGACAAAGCCCGCTGAGTTGTGTCTGTTTGTATTGGTGGAAAAACACCCGACAGACAGACCCACAGTCTACCTTCACTGTGGATCACACATGAGGAAAATGCTTACCGACAGAGAACACTTCAGCTCTCCTGCAGGGTGGCAAACTGAGCAACACTTCACTACACGTCTACTGTATGTTTAAAGATTTCAAGGTGAATCATCCCGCATATTACAAGCGGTATAAAATATGGGACAATGGAGGTGGTACAAAATATTAAACCCCATAGAGAAAAATGGTATTGTCAGTCTGCCAGTTGAAATCAGATAGGGGGGAGAAATAGCATAGGCTTTCTCACCTTGGGGAAGAACGTGCGTGTGACAAACTGTTTGTACTCCAAAAAGGGGATGCCCTGGCTGCGATTCAACTCCTTGGTCAGGTCTGTCATGTCCGTCTGTAGTTCTGCAAAGCCTGAATAAACATAAAAAAACAGAAAGACCCAAAATGGTTTGAATCTTGGGAATTATAAACCACAATCCTGTTTCTGGCTGCTTAAGCTTTATTTGTTGCTAAGCAAAATGAGTCAGAAATCTGCTCAAATGTCTAATGTAATAACCATCAAATTCTCCCAGGGTGCCGTGGGATCTGTGAGAATCTGGCTCATTTTAGTGGACGAAATTTTAGATGAGACTGCAGAAATGGATAATTTGATTTCATAAATCTAGTGTTATGTTCTAGTTTGGTACTAAATGTATCAAACACAGATCCTCTGATCTTTTCCCCCCCCTCTGCCTCTGTCTCTCTCTGTGCCAGTCCAGCACTACATGCAGGCAAATATTTACCAAACGGCAATCAGAGAAGCCAAATCCAATCCCTCATCCAAAACATGTGTGCAGGCTGAGGTTTACATGCTGTATCAGCATGTCCAGACATTGACTTAAATCAGGGTGAAAATATTGTAGCCACTTTATTGGATAGCATGTTCTCGGAGAGGATCATGTTCTCCTCTAATGAGACGCTGGAGATCCATTTATGGAAAAGCTTTTCCTGTCACACGATGAGAGACGTATTTGGGTTACAATGCCAGTTTCTTCAGACTGTGTTTGTGTAGAAAGAATGGAATACTCGACCTAAGGGATTTAAAACATATTTCATGTAATCCTCCAGGTTATTTATCCTCCTGCTTGCAAAAGCGTCCTCTAAACCACCAGTCAGTTCACACCTTGCTCTTGATTAGACGCAGCACACCCAGATACCAAACCTCCCCTCTGCCTCACTTTTAAGACAAATACCAGAACCCTCCCATTCCCGTAACCTGGAATACGTCAATTTCCCCTTTTCCTTCACTCCCTCTTCTTCTGCTTTTATCACATCTTTCGTCTCAGTAGAACTATCCCTCGCTTTCTGCACACTCACCCTGAACTCGGCCACAAATCTATCTGTGTCCTCTGACTAAACAACCTCTCCTCCCTCTCCCTCTCCCTCTCCCTCTCCCTCTCCCTCTCCCTCCCACGCTTCTGCTTCTCCTCGGACTCGCGGCCCTGACTCCCGCTCCTATCGCTTCCTCCCTCCATTTCTCTTTCTCTATCCGTCCCCCCCATCTCTACGCTATAAATCTGGTTGCTCAGACGCGGAGTGGCCTTCACACGGCTTTACTCTAATGCCCTGGAAACACACACGCACACACACACACACACACACACACACACACACACACACACACACACACACGAATACACACACAAACACACACAGGCCTTGTTCATACAGGATAGACACAGCGGAGGCTATGTGGCCACAGTGTGTATGCATGTGACTGATCATTTGTCAGACACTGTGTTTTATGAGTCACGCTTACTCGGCACAAATCTGTCAACTGTTGTATCTGCCTCCCACTCACACAATCTCGAACAAACAAACATTGCACACACACACACACACACACACACAAATACATATGGTCAATATTTCTGTCTCCCCACAAGCTCTTTTATCATGTTAATCGACACAAAACATCATTTGAGGTCGAAACACTCTGATGGCAGAACTTGTACAATAGTAGAGTGTGTGTGCGTGTCTGTGCAGGTGTAGGTTCATGCGTAATCACACCTTTACGGATCTCATCTCGGATCTGGGACTCCATCTCCTCCATTTGGAGTAGGGTTTTCTGCCAGTAGCGTTCCGCCCTTCGGCTCTTTGTGCAGTACACTACAAGAGCTGAGAAAGACACAATGCAGTTTGAATAAGGTATCAACACAAAGACTGTAATCAATACTGACTTCCAGTAAACCAGATAATAATCTTTAGGATAAAAAATGTGTCTAAAAGATTTTGAGTTTCTGAATAGTTTTATATCATCTTGTGTGAGCCTGTGATGAGCCAAGTGCATGAATGTATTTGATTGTGAGAACATGTTCTTGTTTGTGAATGTGTAAATAACATTTATGCACATGTTATTCAATGGTTAAGTCATGCACAAAGTCTAACCCTAATAAGGTTCTGTGAATATCAGAGAACAGATACAAGCAGGAATCTGTGTGAAAATCCACCATAGCACCAATTTTCACCCATACACCTGCCCTGCACACACACACTCGCACACAAAGAATACATAATACAGTACGCACACACAGACACACATAAGCACACAGACAGAGCAGACAGCGAGAGGAACAGTGAGGTCTTTGTGCTTCGGGTACTGAAGGGGGATGAAGCAAGTGCGGGAAACTATGACCCCGGAATTCCTTTTATCTGTTGCACATCTGGAGCATCCATCGCTACAGCAGGCACACATCCATCATCTGCTGGTGAGTGTGTGTGTACACTACCTACCCACAGTGCACAGCAGCAGCAGCACGCAGCACACCACAATGGATACCACGATGGCCAGCTCGCTACCCGCCGAGCTGCACTTTGGCGATGGTGCGACGAAAGTTCCCCACTTGCACCTAGAAAGGGAAAGAAGAACAACACATGAAAATGGACTGAGACACTGTTTTGCCTTTTATTTTTTTGTTCTCACCATAACATTTACATGGTAATGTAATCTTATTAGGTCATATTCTTTTATTTCTTTTATTATTTTTCATTGTATTATAGTAGCCCATATGGACACCAAACAAACCATTGCAGTGGTGAAATTTCACATGACACTCTGTACTATAGTTGTTTGTTATGAGAGACTATTGTTCCAACTCATAAGGGAACATTTGTGTTTGTTTTTTAATGGGAACACAAGTAACTGCACACATGGACATTTTTTCATATACACAGGTGCAGACACGGAAATAAATTGCACACTGTAGATTTTGAAAAATGGCCTCTCGCTGCAACGAGCTGTAGGAGTCATCCAGTTCAGAGCAACCTAGATGTGACAAGAAAAGGACTTTCACTTCTGCCTTCTGATTAGTCAGCAGGGTCTCTGTGGTCCCTCCTCACATCCTTCCCTTTCCTTCCACATTCCAAACATACTTCATAAAAAGAGCGTCAGATAAAAAGCCTCCAATCCTCAGTCCAAATCCCTCATACACTGGTCTTACTCTGAGGGGGGAAACTGGCTCACTGGGCTCTCTCCTCCTTTTCTCATTCCATCTTTCTCCTTCTGGTCCAGGCATTTATTTACCCAGACCAGCGAGAGAAGGCCTTCTTCCAGAGTTCCTTTCCATTGTGTAATGGGGGGGAAAATGCCATTGTTCCTGTTTCGCTTAGGATACAAAAACACTGCTTCCCCACATCCACTTCTGCAGCTCAGCTCTACAGGCATGTAAAAATAGATGTTCCACCAAAACTAAGTGAAGAAACATAAATGGCCATAAGCTATGCAGCCGCCCAACATGCATGCATTTATACAAATGTGCCGACACAAAGGAAAATGTGTGTTGTTTATGCCCCTGTCGAATGTGCACACAAATCATTCTTACTGCTCACTTGCAGGCAGCCCACCCATTTGTGTTATGACATCTCATTTGACCCCTGCCCTCCCTTTATGTCTTACTAATTGCCTGTTTATTCTCAGACATCCTGAGAGGAAGATGTGGTTGGGTGGGGACGAGAGCGAGCCACAGGTAGACAAGGAGAGAGAGAGAGAGAGAGAGAGAGAGAGAGAGAGAGAGAGAGAGGGGGGGGGAGTAGAGAGAGAGAGGAGAGAGAGAGTGGATATAGAGAGCGAAAGATATCGGGATAGGGATCATCCTAAGAGTCGGAAGCGAGCCTCCTCGCTCGTGCTTGTAGTCGGGTGAGATCGCTCTCTCGCTTTGCGTCTTTCCCTCTCTCTCCTCTCTCCCTTCTCCCTCCTCCTCTCTCGTTTCTTTTCTCTCTCGTCTCTCTCTCTCTCTTCCCTCGCCTCTTCTCTTCTTTTCTCTCGCTCTCTCTCTCTCTCTCTTTCGCTCGCTCTCTCTCTTCTCCTTGCTTCTCTCTCTCCCTCTTTCCTTCTCTCCTTCCTTCTCTCTCTCTCTCTCTTCTCTTCCCTCTCTCCCTCCTCCTTCTCTCTCTCTCTCTCTCCCTTCTCTCTCTCTGTCCTCTCCCTCCTCTCCTGCTCCGCTCTCTCTCTCTCTTCCTCTGCTCTTCTCTCTCTCCTCTCGCTCTCTTCCTCTCCTTCTCTCCCCTCTCCCTGCTCTCTCTCTCTCTCGTCTCCCTCCCGCTCCTCCTCTCCTCGCTCTCTCCCGCTCTCTCGCCTCCTCCGACCCGCGCTCCTCTCGTCGCCTTCGCTCCTCCTCGCTCCCTCTCGCCTTCTCTTTCGCTTCTCGTGCCGCCTCTCTGCCCGCGCTGCTGCGCCCTCGCTTCCGCTCTCGCCTCCGCTCCTCCGCCTCTTGCGTGCGGCCGGGGGTCGCCCCCCAGAGAGAGAGGGAGGGGGGTTGTCAATGCAAAATAAAAGAGCTTTCCATCTATTTCTGTCAAAGTGTGGATGTGCTTTTTTTTACAGTACAATCAACTTACAGATAGAGACAGAGTGACATGTTTCTCGAGCTATTTCAGCAACACTCACAGTCTGGCTCGTATTTAAATATAGATGAATGCTTTTCCCCCTGAATAAAGCCCTATCCGAACGGACAACAGCAGATGGGAAACATGGGAAGAGGAAAGAGAGTGTCTGGTTTTATCAGGTCTGCAGAGCTCGACCTCGTCTTGATCAAGACCGTTAATTGCAATGGAGGGAACTCGGAGACGAAACAAAAACACAAGCGAGGAGATCATCACTGAGTCAGAAGAGTCTCTGTGAGCAGATAGTGTCTGGGAGATAGGTGATTGTGTCGGCGATGATAGACAGGCCGATACGGGATTAAAGAGATAAAAGGGGACGTGGTAAACATTTCATTGTTCTACGTGGCGCAGAGTGACGGCTCACCACCCCCACTAACTGCTGATTCATGATGGCAGGCTCAGAGACTACAAACCATTCATAATGTCTGACACACATATCACTGACAGTGCATGGACCTGAGCGGATCAAATCTGTTTCAATGAACATCACAGATGGTCTGGAATTCTGATTAAATGTTTGGTTTACGAGTACTGTGTGACAGATGGGAGATATCCTTAAATTATCAGGGTCTACCCAACAATATTTTCAACACAAGCTTGTATGTTTATTTGTATTACATTGGAGTGTTTTACATGTTTGCATACTTACAGTGACAGGCAGCTCGCTCTCGCTGGAGCCCAGCAGTCCGTTGATGGTGCAGTGGAACAGCTGGTCGTTGTGGAAGCTGATGTTACAGGGATAGGAGCCAATCATCACCGAGTATTCCTCCGGCACCAGCTCCAGATCGCTCGGCCCTTTCTGTGCCAGAAACGAACAAAAACAGTCGTCAGCCGGTCAGCGGTAAGAGACCAGAGGGGCCTGGTTTGAACAGGCACAGAAAACATACATGAAGGCCACAGCAGCTTTAACCCATAAGTGCAGACACATACACATTCTTGTATCCGCACACATACACAGAAACCAAACTGCGGCAGGCCTGTCATGCAGCTGTCACACAGAGGAAGCCAGCAGAATCCTCCAGTTTGGGCTCGAGTTCAGCTTAAAGCAGCAAACAATCCCGCTGCCTCTCTCACATGGCCAAGGAAGTTTCTACAAACAAACCCGCTGACAGTCATCCCTGCCTCTGCCCAAAATAACATTCTCAGGGCCTTTACAGGAGCCTGTTGGTATAAGCCTCTTTTTCTTTATCAATCCAAGTCTGTCCTGTGGTAATCCAAGCGCTAGCTCTCACTGCTCATTTCTGGTTTAATTAAAGGGGCACTCCACCGATTTTACACGTGCAGTTCAGTTTACTCAGCCTGATGTACAAATGTCAAAAGAGAAACAACCATCAAACCCTGATAATGGCAGTGATGTCATCAGGATGGGTTTGGAATTAACTAAAAATGTTTTTAAGATGCATTATGGGTAATGTAGGATTCAGTGTTTTTTGGAGCTTTTCCCATACTAGAGACTAACTGAGACTAAATAAATCTCAGGTCCCCGACCTTCCTGGTGTAAGTGCAATACTAAATCACTGGAATAGCCCATTAATGTCAATAGCGCCATGTTAACATCTACGTATTTCTGAAGAGCAAGTCTCCATATTTAACTTGCAGTTAAAGGTTTGCTGACTAAATGTTTATTGTAAGGGACACTCATATTGGTCTGAAAGGACAATTTCGGGTCGCAACTTTTCTCTTATTTTTTACAGGTTTGGTTGTAGTCCCCAAAGTGATTGCTGAGATCAAGGAACACAAAATCAACATCGCTTAAATACACTTAAATATCCCTTATTCAAATCATTAGGTCCTAAAAATGGCTAATCCAGATATATTTTAATTCCTCCGTCCATGTGAAGGAGCCCGAGACCAAGGGGCTGGGAGGCGGGGTTAAAGGAAACAATAGTGCGCTTGCTCTATAGGCCCATAGATGCGGAAGATCGCCTGAAGATCCGTTTTTCTCGGCAGTCGAGACATTTAGGCTTCATGCGCCACTGAGCAACTTTCATATAAATTAACGGGGGGGGGGTCCGCATTCATCCAGTTCTATTTATACATTCATGGTAAATTCTGATGGATGTTTCAAACAGACAATTTGGATAGTAATGAACAATATTTCTTTGTTTTCTCCTCTAAATAAATTAGGATAATCTACGGTTTGTTTAAAACCTGACTGTTTTCTTGCCATGTCAAACTTGTTTTTAGGAATGTTGCCGCATTCCTAGAAATCTGAAGTTAATGTTGTATGTACCGTGTTATTATTATTCTCTATGAATTATGCAAAAAAAAAACCTACAAAAACAAGACCCAAATTGTATGAAACTGCAATTTCCCTTTGATATAAGAATGACGAGTGAGGAAGCGTGTGTGTGTGTTTATCCCCAGTGTGCTTCCTTGCTTTGATTACACCCTTAGGGCCCTGTCCTGTCCCCACTGCAGGATGCCACCCCCTGGGTCTCTGTCAACAAATGCTTCCTAACAGACAAAACACAAACTACACACACACACACACACACACACACACACACACACACACACACACACACACACACACACACACGTATAGACACAAAGTGCATTAAAGCATTATTGTGAAGAAAAGGTTGTGTATACAACACAAATTTTTCCACGTTTAAACTCATCGGACCAAAACAATGGATTCTCAAGGCCAAAACAGGATGAAGGCAAACAAAATCCACCCACATTCCAGCTCAGGTCCTTAATATAGGATCTGGCTAACAAGCTCCCTATTAAACAAACACACACATTCTCTCCCCCCTTCAGGTCCACCATAAGTGGAATCCACCTTACTAAAGAAAACAGGAAACAACAGACGACGAGTCGCCCATGTAGACATGCTGAGGCAGCGATTCCTGCAGGGGCCTCATCCTGACACTCACAAACACATCAAGAGGAAGCTCCACCGTGTTCAAACTTCCCTGTCTGTGTTGTTAGCATTTGCATGTAATACGGTGTCACAGCCAGAAGCCCATTCGGGTGACGAATCCATGCAGACAGGTGCTTAGATCCAGCCAGACCACGGGAACATGGGACCCTCCCACTGAGCTGCCACTGCACCCTTCCCCCCGCCTCAGACCCCCCACTGAAATCAACACGTCTCAGCGGAGGGGTCCTTTGATGTGTTTTACATGCCTCTGGTTTATGTGAATATGAATAAAGGAACGCTCAGCCTTGTCTGCTGTTCACAGTGGGCACAGTCAGTCTACAGCAGTGGCGCTTCTGGAGCCAAGAAACCTTTAGAGAATAGCATCAGTTGTTCTATGTAGTATTTGAAAATGAGTTTTTGAAAGGCAAGATTGTCAAAGCCAGTGTTGTCTGCTGATAGTATTTGAAGGTTTAACCGTTCTTACAACATATAAAATGTGTTCCCCTCAAGATGAATTGTATTAACTTTGTTGATCCCTTCATTTTCCATTTAGCGCCATCATCAGAAATCTAAAATTTGTAATTTGATTTATAACCAAATACCTACAAACACAATTACATTGTCATCCACCTCAACTGTATTTGGTGTTTAGTGCAAGTTAGCAAACGCCAGCATGATAAATATTACCTGCTAAAGTTTAGCACTGACACTGTTGTGTACACAGAAATATGGAGGTAATAGTTTAGGTAAATAGCAATTATGTAATCTATCTGCCAACATTTGAACTCTTGACTGAGTTGAATTCAAATGTTAAATATTACAATGTCTGTCCCTTGTTTTACCTTAATAGTTAACATTAACATTAACTTAAAGACATACATTTTCTAATAGTAGGTGAACATTTGCTTGACCTTCAGGAAACCGATGTAACAATGAAGCACTAATCTAAACTTCCTGTCTCAGCATGGTCACTCACGTTGATGATGAGTGTCAGAGGCTCTCCTGGGTGGTGTTTAATCAACTTCTCCTTGTTGGCAGTGAAGAACTGAGGATCCTCCATGTACTCCAACAGGAAGTGACCTTTATGAGGCTCCCCCTCCTCTTCCTCATTATCAAAGGTGAAGGGGCTGTCACCCGTGTAGAGAATTCCATTCAAGATAAACTGCACGGAGGTCTGCTGGGACTGGCTGGACGCCGGGGATGGGCAGGTGATTCTGAAGGGCGGGAACACTGTGCAGCGCTGAAGAAGGAGCAGAGAAGATAAAGTAGCTTAAAATGCATTTCATGGTTAATGACATGATCTGTGTGCAACATAATTTACTTTGAAATGTCAATGTGTACATCTATCTTAAAGGAATAGACATTTTGGGATATACCTTTTTTTTTTTGCAGGGAGGTATAAA
Organism: Cottoperca gobio; assembly: GCF_900634415.1. Lineage (NCBI taxonomy): Eukaryota > Metazoa > Chordata > Actinopteri > Perciformes > Bovichtidae > Cottoperca > Cottoperca gobio. Next base: position 6,145,971 of record NC_041361.1, read on the forward strand.
AAAAAACATCCTACCAACACTTCTAAAGCTCACTTAATACCGTTAACATGTTATATCACGTTTGTTAAATTCATACGAAAAGTGCAAACATTGAAATGGTTTGATGGGAGGTTATTTGCGGAGCTAATTCTTGGCCAGGCGCAGTGACTTCCTGACACTTTGGTTATTTTTTATTTACCTTTGTTTTCTTAGGACAGAGTCAGGCTAGCTGTTTTCACCTGATTCCAGTCTTTATGCTATGCTAAGCTAATCAGCTGCTGGCTGTGGCTTCATATTTAACTGATAGATAAGAATAAGAATGGTATAGATCTTCTCATCTAACTCTCTCCAAGAAAGTGAATAAGCATATATCCCAACATGTGAAACCAGTCCTGTACATTGTTTAGGTTGCTAGAAGTGAAAAAAGGAAACAATTCAGCTGATTAGCCTACTTACTTTTTCTCCAATTTCCAAGACCTCCATCGTGACACTCTGCACCAGATCAAAACCCTGACCCGTTACTGTGATGGTTCTGCCACCACTGTGACACACACACACACACACACACACACACACACACACACACACACACACACACACACACACACACGGACAGAGAGTCACAACTCAGCCATGACAAAAATGTGTCAAACTCATACTGGTATGCAGATACCTTTCGGGACACTGCACCAAAATAAGAGAGAAACGGGACCAGATAATAATGCAAAACAGTTCGACTGTAGTGCAAATCCACACACATGTCTTCAAAGACATGCCGCTCTGCTGTCACATGCATGCTGTGCCATTTAGAACACAATAGGGAGAAAATGCTGCACATCAGGACGACATTACAGTAATGACTTATGTCAGTGACTCTGGGAGGGGAACCGCAAAGTCCTCCAGCTTTAGATGTTTGAGACATCTTGGTTTTAATACTTAAGATGTGTGTGGTAGTCTACCTACCTGAGGTAGCTCTTTTTGGGGTGGATGAAGCTGATGGTGGGGTTCTTCTCGTAGGAGTAGGTGGTGCCAAGCTCTGCACTTTGACAAGGAAGGTTTTCAAACTCCACACACACTGCCACTGACTCAGTGTGTGCCTGTAAGGCCGGAGGCATGGTGCACTCAATGGTTTCATCTGTTTTCCTAAAATAAATGAGGTAAACATTGTGACCGCTCATCTTGTGATGTCTACAAGTGCCCAGAAATTCGCTAGGAATCAAAGTTGTGTTTATTGCAGTTTGGCAGATTTTCATAAATATGCATTATACATGACAATAACTACGAGCAGTAAACCTGACACTTGGACTCAAGTTGGATTTACGTAAAAACACAAAACACAAAACACAATAACGTTTTAAGTTTTGACCTGGAAAAATCACACTTGCACAGCCACACAGCTTGAATATTTAATCCTTGGGTCTGTGCATTAACAGCACTTTACAGCATCATTAAATAACACAATGCTGTGCCATTTAATGGTCCGTATTAAGAGATTATGACAGACTTGAGACCTGAGCTGGACTCGCAATTTAAGCAATTTAAAAAAAGTAGTCCTCACTTTGTGATGGTACACTCCAGCGTGTTGTTGACCTTGACTATAACTTGAGAGCCAATGTCCAGGTGTTCCCCCCTGATGATGACTATAGTTCCTCCAGCACGGGGGCCCTTCGTCGGCTCCATGGACAGCAGCTTTGGGACCTGAATACAGACGAGAAATTGATGACTAAACAACACATCAAATTTAATACTAGACATCTGACAGCTTCTGTCACCGGAAAAGACAGGCTTACTCACACTGTATTTTGTGCTCTATTATGCTTTTCGTGCGCCAAAAACAATCTTTTTTCATCCTTCGAGGTTGAAATATATTGTCTTTAGAGATTGGCTGAGACAGCTGCTGACTATAACAGTAAATTAGAGAAGAAAAGTGTGAAGACAGCCCACGCTGCAATATGTTGAAGTGTTGCTGAATCCAACAGGCCTTTGGGCTCCAGCTTGGAGGACAGCTATACTAAGAGGCAATCATGTTCATGCATGAGAAACTACATGCACACACAGTCATATGTGAACATGTAAAGACATATACACACACACGCACACACACACACACACACGCACACACACACACACACACACACACACGCACACACACACACACACACACATACACACGTTCCTGGGGCGAAGATGAATATCACTGTCCAGCTCTGCAGCTACCAGCATCAGCATTCCCGCTCTTTCTGAACTTTCAATCCTTGCCATGAACCTCGCCTCCAGGGAAACCTCTTATCCTCACTGACAGGATTCACTTCCTCAGTGTGCAAGGATGGATGAGACCTATTGTGTGTTTGTGTGTCAAAGTGGGCGTAAGGAGGCAGATGTTTCCGTCTAAAGGTTTGAGGAAGGAGATGCAGTAGAGGCACATATCCTGTCTCCAAAACTGTTTTCCCTTTCTCCCACATCTTCTTTTCAACATACATCGGTAAAAACCTCTCTCACACTGTGAATCTCTGAGATGGATGAGGAAACCCGAGAGGAGTTCCCACAACAGCAAGGCGTAATGTTTGTTGTTCTGGATTTTCTTCATCCTCAAGTATCAAGAGGGGCTTCAAGATCGGGGTTATTTCTCTGTGGGGTGACTCACATGTAGAGCTGCTCTAAGAAGCAGCTGAAATTATAAGACTGTTCCAGCACTGAATTATGAAAAACGCTTTGTCTACAAACAAAAAGAAACAAGGGGCTTACATGGGTATTTCCACTGACTGAATACTCTGAACCCAATGGGAAACTGTGTGGGTTGAGGTCAACTATCACAATGCTGGCTAGCTCGCCTCGACCAATGATGAATTCAGAGCAAAGGGACATTCCAACAATCGCCATATTTGTTTTTGCTGGCAGCGAGTGCAGAATGACAATGGTGCTTAGTTGCAACTCTGATGAACGTTTGAAGCTTCCCACACACACTTGCATTCTTCAGAATCATAAAACGCATCTGTTAACACTCAACTGACACACTTGGGAAGGCTTTCCCAGTGGGGAACAAGAAACAAGAGAGCGTAGAAGAAGAAGAATGTGGAGGGAGAGACGGACAGAGCAAAAAATCACAGATCACAGGGTATACTTTATATCTGGACAATACTTACTAAGTATGAGAAGCTCTCCTTTGACGTCCCCGGCCCACTCTGATCCACATCCACTTGGATAATATCTGTCCTGTCATGTGTGGACCGTCCAGTGACACATACCAGCCTGGAGAATTTAAAAAGAGTGTCATCTCCTTGTTTGGTTGTCAAAACATCATAATCGGAGATCAGTTAATAACAAAAAGTGATGATAATGGATATCAACACTCAAAAGAACAGTTCATAATTGTAATATAATAAGCTATTAAAAAAAAAGTGAGGGGAACCAATATAGAGATGAAGAAAGAGATCTTGATCATGACAGCCAAACAAAGACACATAATTAATCTCGGAGAATGGTGGTTATGAACTAATTCATCAGACCATATTTATATATGGAATCCAATAAAGCCTTGATATATCAGATATTAGGAGATGTAAGGATCAAAGCTCCACAGACCAGATGTGTCTAACCACAGAGGAGATTAAGGGGCTGCTGAGGCTTGTTCTCTCGCCTCCTGGCTGTGATTAAGCCTAGTGTCATCAGTGCACGCTCTACAGGGACGTCTCATATTAATGACACGGTGGTGTACCGAGGCACAGGGATCTACTGTTCTGGGGCCTCACTGGAATAAATGTACTGTGGGGGGGAAACACAACCTTTATCACCTCACATGATACTCCTTCAGCTTGACACCCTGTCTGTTTATTTAGTCAGGTGCCTGGCGCTACAATGGTTATAAATTCTTCAGCGAGTGATCGGATGATTGACAGACGAATCACGGGGAATTTACTTAAGCAGAGGAGCTGTGTTTTATGTAGGAGGACCTGGCAGGACACACGGGGAGATGAGGCTGGGTTGGACAGATTGGGACTCGGCTGAGGTCAGGCTGTCGGGTCTGAGACCAGGGCTGGCTCAGGAAGCTGCATCCGAGTGTGTTTTTAAATGTCAGGAAACCACTGCAGCATTTAATGAGCCCAATTAAGCCATGGAGTTATTTCATAAGCCTGAATAAATGTTGAATATTAAAAATATTGTAAATTAACCGGCAGTACCAGCCATCTGTTGATAGCAATGTTCACATTTGTGGTCATTAATTACAGAAGCATCAGGTAAAGAATATCATTACATGCTAATTACACTCCTGTCAGTTATGTGACATGAGGGCAGAAGCGCACCTGTTTGAATAAAATGCATCATTTCACATGCTCTGACTTATGGAAAAAGAAAAAAACTAGATGAAACTAGACTATTCACAGATTCAAGCCTGAGGGAAATAAGAGAAATTGAAGCCTGAATCTGCCTGAAACCTGTAGGATTGCTCCAGGCCTAAATGAGTTCGGAATGAGAATCAAACTCTTATCATAAAAATACATCACATCATATGATGTCTGCTATTGAACCATAATGTTGAGGATGCTTCTGTGGGGAAAAGAAAGACAAACATAAAACCAGTATATTTTACAGAGTACAAACAAAGAAAGGCTTATTAGCAGAGAGAGAGGTGTTATGAGTTCAGCCTGTACCATGTAAACAGTAAACAGACACTGGGTGTGTCAGGGTTTCTTTGGGGTTAAGTTACATTTAAGACTTATTCAAACATTTGTAATACTACATAGAATGCAGTTTATTATCCGTTTGTATGATAGAAACCCGGTAGAGATAAGGCCTCAGAGTAATTTATCATTATAACACATTTAACACACAGATAGGACCGTTATTGTCATTATCGATCCATAAAATGTCCAAGAATATTGAAAAATGTCCATCACATTTTTTCAAGGACGTCTTCAGTTTAGTCCGACTAACAGTCCAAAAGCAAAAGATATTCACTTCGCACAATGAAACCAGTAAATAGAAGCATTGCTGCTCAAAACAATATAATTTATCAAATTAGATGCTGATTAGTTAGATTTTTTAATTGTTGCAGCTCTGCAGTATATAACAATTATTCCTAATGATATAATTACTGAAACTAACGTGACCTGGACCCGGAAAAGTGTCCGAAAATTGATAGATGGATTAACCAATTAGAAACGATTAATTCATTAAAGTTCATTTACGTTTCTGCTAAATCTGGCACTTGCCTTTTATGACACGATTAACTACTTTAGCTAGAAGTACTATTCCACTTTCAGCTTATAGGTGTGTGAGCCAGAGACAAAGACAAACAAAAAAGACTTGTAAATGAAATGTAAGACTTTTTATAGCTTCCAAGGCCTTTTTCTGAGAACTCCATGCTTTTTAAGACATTTGCAGACTTGCAGCAACCCTGGTGTGTGTGTGTGTGTGTGTGTGTGTGTGTGTGTGTGTGTGTGTGTGTGTGTGTGTGTGTGTGTGTGTGTGATGTTGATGCAGTGTGATCCCAGTCAAAGGACATTCACTGAGCAGAGAGAGCTTGAACTGACCCCTGCTCCACATTCCAGCACCGCCCCACTGCGGATATATTATGTGCTCCAGAGGCTGATATTTTGTCTAGTTTTGAAGATGTCTCTGATCATTTCCCTTGAGTGAATGATGAGGATCATCAACAATCAAGTCTTGCTGTGTTTAAATGTGAGTGTTGTCTAAATAGACAGGGCGAAGGCCACTCAAGGCTCTTATGAAAATGATAGAGAGAGCAGCATGGACGACATCTAGAGAAGTACTCCAGTAAATGAGGTGTGCCTAGAATGTCTTTGCCATTAATTAAAATGTTGACACCGAGTGAGTGGAGCTCGGTCTCTCCGGCGCTGCACATTTTCCTTGTGGCACGCAGCTGTGAACTTTCACCTCTTAGCACACGAGCAGACACCTGTCTCAACAGCCCTGCTAAATGAGGTCACATATGCCGGTGTGTGTGTGCGTGTGCTGGTGAGCGTGTGTGTGCGTGGCATTTCTGCCAGTTTGAATTTTAGATCTTCTGAATGGTGATATTTTTGTGAAATAAGTTTTTTTTCTCACATCTTCCAACAGCTCAAGGGATAAGGTTTTTTTTCTCGGAATAAATTAAGATTAAATGTTGTGGTTGAATGTAAAGGCTTTGACTGAAGGGGGTGAGATAGGATCAATCTAATCAAATCAACGGGAGGCCCCGACAAGGACATAAATGTAAAGGTGTGCGTGCAAGTCAAATGTGCTGACATTGTCAGATGCACTGACATGTTATGGTTTGTCAGTGCCACTTACAGCAACGAGGATATTCTCTGCTGTCATAACAACCGGCCTCAGGAGCCAATGAGGAATGACGACGCGGGATGAGAACACTCGAGAAGTGAAATGCGATTCACTGTTTCCGACATGTGCGGTTCTAGGAAACGTGTCAGGCAGTTGGAGTGACAGGTAAGACCCGCAGGTCACCCTCAAACTGGTCTTAGTACAATGATCGGCTTCAGCGGAGCAAGACCAGATAAACAGTTCCATTCAAGGAACATTACAGATACTGAATGGAAGTTTGGGAGTAACCATAGAGTTACCGACTTCCACTGAGCTCTGTTGTGCCGGTGTCAAAACGGGGTCCTGCTGTCTCCATGGTGACAGTGCGATGGTCCCTCAGCTACGGTGGGATGGCGCTGGAGTCATTTAAAGTGAGAAGTGTGCTGCATAATAATATTTGTGTAAATTAGCCTCATGAATACATGAAAACTAAACCATGCACGGATGGTTGCCGCTCTATTTTCAAGACTGGTGAACATGCTAATGTTCAATGATGGTGATTTGTGAGAGGAAGTTTAGTAACTTATTTAAATGTGGCACATTTGGGGTTTTCTTTAAATAAAAGCTTTTCAATTACAAACTAAAAACTACAATTGGCTGCTTTTATTTTATTTTATTTATATATTTTAATTACACATTACTTTCAACTCTACCTTCTCTACTCTAGGATCAATTATTATAATATAACAAATAATTATTTGTTTTTCATCCATTCTTCTCTCTTGTCAAAACCGGGCGCCTTCGTTACCCACAATGCAAATCAACCGCTGTCAGTTTGGGTGCAGATTCAGGTGTGATATGAGCAGAGATGAGGGGTGGCTTTAAACTTTCTTTCCTTCATATATGCAGTAACACGTATTCAAAAAGGTCCAAAAAATGTTTAAATGCATGGCATCCCTTAACTATTTGCATGCCTTCCCGTGTGGGACAGCCAGCTTCCTCCGTCCATTAAATGTAAGAAGTCCCGTAGCTCGCACTGTGCCGTCTGATCTGAGCTTCGGGTCTGGGCTCTCTGTGTTCAGGGCTGAGAAGTACATACCAGGACTTCTTTAAGGTTTATTGACAAATCTTTCCTCTACTTCTGCCTGCCGTCTACCTGACCACTCACCTGCCTGAGAGCACGTCAGGTTACCATGACAACGGGTAATTGCTAGCTATCATCTCACCAGTCGTAATTACAGCACGGCTGCTTATTTCTAGCCGGGTTTTTAAATATAAATGATGTTAATGATCAGGACATGCTGTTATTTCTTCCATCTTGTCATTCAGACAATGCAGATGATGTAAAATGTAATCAAATGAGTACAAGAGGGAAGAAGTTCCTCCACACTGCTCCAGCAAACACTTCATAAACAGTTAACTATACATGCCAATTTGTGAATCATTATTGCAGCCATATGTTACAGTACTTACTCCACAGAGACAGTGTAGAGCTCAGGCAGGAGAGTACACGGCACATCTCCGATAGAAACCTTTACTGCTCCAGCCCTCCGGCCCAGGTTCCTGCCCTGTACTGTCAGCAGGGTGCCTCCTTCCATTGGACCCCTCAGGGGGAAGATCTGACAAAGAAAGAGTGAGGTAATGAACAAGGAGAAAGAAAAGCCTGTGAAACCTCTGTGATATGCACAATAAATTAGAGCTCTTAAGTAGATTACCTCCCTTAAAAATGTTCAATTGATGACGGGTGATAATGAACATGACAGAGAATGGAGATGCTGACATGGAGGGTGGCACACGGAGAGATAAGGACAAGTGGCCTGTGTAAGTGTTCTTCTGCTATAGACTGAGATCTAATAGGATAGACATGCAGTTTAGGTGCATACACACACAAAGCAGACTCTTAACTGTGCCAGTCTGAGACTCTTCAGCCTCTAATTCTCTACAGCACATGCAAATAAAGAGCAGCCAAAGAGCCCCCTTCACATCCCACAAGAGACAGACAGAGTCAGAGAGAAAGAGCTGGAGAGGCGAGGTGGAGAGCACAGCAGAAAGGTGGATGAGTGGGGAGGCAATTTAGGGAACTGAGTGTCGAGAGGAGAGTGAATGCTGATGGTGGTGGTGAGAGAGCATAGCCTCAACAGGGGAATTAATGCACAGTGCTATTCCCTTTCATCTGTTTTTTACTCTGTGTCTGCTCTGTCAAATTCTTTAGTCCCATTTCGGCTGTTGTTCAGAGCCATGTTCTCACGCATCATTTCAGCCCTTGCCTTTGGTCTCTTAACTTTCCATTCAAGAGCCGTGGAAAGAAAAGAGAGGACAGTCACCTCTCCAATTACCACAGAAACGCAGCTTCAGAGATAGCATCACCGACGCCCAGACAGAAGCAATCAACTCTCATTTTGCCACTGTAGCACAGCTAGCCCAGCTGTGTGCCTGCTTTTCAGAATGACCCCCTGGCTGAGCCGAGGTCGGGTGTGACCCCACCGTGTTATTAGCCTGGCTCCGGCTCTATCAGAAACTGATCTTAAGAATGAAAACAGCACGTCTGTTTGGTGTAGGTGAGGGGACAAGATTTGGCCCTGCATACTGATCATTTAAAGCCCACAAGAGTGACAGCGCGGATAAAGCTAGACGGTTAAGTAAAGAAAGCGTATTACTTTCAACAATGTGTGAAAACAGACCGACCCATTACTTATAGTGTTTCTGTGCTACACCACAGGAAATGATGCAAATGTTTTTTGTGGTTATATTAGGCTTCTGGATATCAGGTTTTACCAAGTGCCTACATATATCCATACACTTCCTTTGACAAAAACACATACCCGCATTCCTTCATACACATGTAATGCACAAACAGAAATGCATGTGTGATCACGTATGCAGACACACTGTAGCCTGGTAGACAAAAGAAAAAGCTCCCACCCTCTCGACAGAGCTCCTCAGCAAGCAGAGTTATTTATCATCACTATGTGTTTTAAAGCACCTAGTGTGTCTCTGTGGTGCCATTGAGCATTGACATCAACATCAGCTGGCATGCTGTTCATTTACACCTCTTACAAGTCTGCGAGTCTTGATTTACAGCGCAAACTCTGCCAGGCCTCCAGGGAGATCACAGGGTGTGAATGTGTCTCTGTGAAAGAAAGAAAAAACTCTACAAGGAATGTTGGAGCTGTGAAACGCATTTGAGGACTAAATTAATCTAAGTATAGTGTTCCAAGCAAAAATATTCATAATGCAGATATGCAACCTGCGCCAGATAAACTACCTGACCAAATCCATACGTCTTCTTTATGTTATTTTTTGTTTCGTAGAGATTGCTGTGAGGCCAGAGCTTTCATCTATCTCTCCTCACTCCAGTTCCTTTGCCTCACACTAATCAAGGGGGACGTGAGGACAAAAACAGGAAAGGCTCCTCACTATACTGTACCCTTCTCCATCCTCTCTCCCAAACCATTTATGTCTCACCCAGATCCCTCTGTTCTCTCTTTCTTTTCATGTCGTGGATAAACTATGTTTGGCAGTTCCTGTTTTGAACGCCGCAGTGCTGCTAATCAATGTTTTTTTAAACAGTGAACTAGCCCACACATAACATGAGAATAAAGGACCTGTGGAGATGATAAATGTTTCCATTGTCTTACGTCACTGCATTGAATAGAGAGCATTCTTCACAATGAAGGGTATGTGGCAAAGTTTAAGGAATAATGAAATCCTCCTTCATATTATTGATATTTTGCTGCTTGTGACCGAGATTGTATGTGACACATTAGAGCAAGAAAAACACATTTCATTATCTTAGCTGTACACAGTCACTATGTCTATATGACAAAGAGCTGCTGTGGTATGTACGTGTGAAATGTTTAGGCAGAGCTGATCTTTTCCTTAGTAAGCCGGAGTACTCGGGCTCAAACCCCTGCACATTCTCTGGGAAAACATGGCTGCCAAAGCATTGCATCATAAACCCCAGAGAACCACAGCCCCCAGTATCCATTGCACAGACAGACAGACAGACAGAGAGAAGAGAGAGAGAGAGAGAGAGAGAGAGAGAGAGCGAAAGAAGAGAGAGAGGGGGGGAGGGGATGGATAGAGAGAGAAGAGAGAAGAGAGATAGGGGGGGGGGAGAGAGGGAGAGAGAGAGATACAGACAGACAGACAGACAGAAGAGAGAGAGAGAGAGAGAGAGAGAGAGAGAGAGAGAGATAGGGGGGGGGGGGGGGGGGGGGGGGGGGGGGGGGGGGGAGGGGGGGAGAGAGAGAGAGAGAGATACAGACAGACAGACAGACAGAAGAAAGAGAGAGAGAGAGAGGGGGGGAGGGAGAGAGAGACGAGAGAGAGGAGAGAGAGAGAGAGAGAGAGAGAGAGAGAGAGAGAGAGATTGCAACAATGGTCTACCCCCGCATACGGAGTCTCAGCCCGGCTAACTTCAGTCCTGTAAGAAGTCCACATAAGTTAGACTCTCACACAGCATCCTGTTAGTCACAGTGTGCTGACAGCTACAAGGAATGAGGGATAATCGTGAATGCTTCAATATGGCCTATTTGTGTGAAATATTTTGTACGCGCGTGCGCGTGTGTGTGTGTGTGTGTGTGTGTGTGTGTGTCCGTCTGCTTTGTTTTGCTTGATTATTCTCCTCTTGGCCGACCAGGTTTTATCAGCAGGAAGTTCAAGCCGGCTGGGTATCATGTGAGCCGTGCTTCCCATGACCGCCTACGGTTACTGTGCTGATATAATTCGGTAGTGGAAGAAAAGGCTTGGAGGATGGCTCTAAACAAACTCCCATTACAGCTGGACAAACAAATGAATATGATCATGCAAATGAGCTCCATGAACAGTTTAAAGAAAGGCCCTGCCGGTAATCGTGATGACCATTTGGACGTGACCGCAGTCAGATCCTTTGCAGGATAAACACTCCTCATGGTCAGTGTGGTTTTGCTCTTATTGTGGTGATAAATCCCAAACCCTTCCTGGTTATTATTTGTTTTCTTTTAGTTTCTGTGGTTTTCTACACAAAGAGCTTTACTTATGTAACTCCCATAAGCCATTCAAACAGTTTACACTCGTACTGTAGTTACACAGTGCAAAAGGTGTTCCCATGCCCTTCTGAGTGATTGCAGATTGATTCATTGTGTCCCCCGAGGACTGTGGTTAAGTAAGTGTTTGTGTGAACTGCTTTAATGAGACTCTATTCAAACAGTCCCTCAGCAGCTGATGGACAGACAGGGCATGGGGGAACCGTACCATGTGAGTGACCCCATGATTCACTATTTCATGGCTTGGAACTAGAGCCTACAGAAAGGAGGTGGCCGCTGTGGCAGGATGAATGCACGCATTTGTAGCCTGTAATCATGTTTAACTTGTGATCTTACCTTGTGGATCTCAGGAACCGGACATTGATCCTTGACTGACTGACAGTCATCCCTCGGCCTGCAGCTGTTTTCACACCAGCCACAGAGCTGGCCCTGATCCTCCCGGCCCCAGCACTGTGAGCAGTCTGAACTCCCCACTCCACAGTTGTACACCTCCACTAGGGGGAGAGACAGAGAGGCAATTATTATTATTATAATACAGCATTACTGAACTGTGTTTGCCTTGTCTGGTTAACATTAGGTACTATAGACTTCTACAATTCTTTTCTAGCTTATATGAACCATATGGGCTGCATGTTCTGAATAAACAGCATAAGCATTTGCAGGATGATATATTCATGGCTATAAAAATAAACCATGAAAAAATGAAAGCTAGAGGAGTGGAGGAGAACAAAGCCAGCGAGAAACAGATGATTGTTCATGTTCCAATGTGCCTCCCAGAGAGGAATCCCAGTTGTACCACTGCATGTGCATCTGTGCATGAATGTGTGTGCGTATTGCAGTGTGTGTGTGCCTGCATGTGTTTGATAAAGTGTTGTGTGTCTTTTAAAAAATGTGATGACCCTGCATGTTACAAAGCCACCGTCATGTCCTTAACAGTGCAGAGAGTCTGGCAGAGGCCCAGTGCTGTTGTTCATATGCTAGACATATGGACAGCGAGCAGCACATCTGGGACTGGGATAGGCAAGGATTGGCTTGTAGCTGCTCTATAGACAACATGCCAAGTTCAACATCCAGGACACATTTCATCATCTGTTGTCATGGAGCTCAAATTATATTTGCAACAATACATAAGGACATGGCTTGTAAGAGGCATTAGGATAGGATAGCACCTTAAATTGCTGCTCCATGTTCTATAATCATTATATGTAATTAGGCGGTAGCAGAATATGATATTATGGTAAATTACTAGTTGGCAAATTATGTGTTGTAAAACACAAAGTACTATTATTATAAGTGAAAGGCAGTCTAACACTGTTTTGTTCCCGTAAGTGATTTTCCATTTTCCTACAGGTTTAATCAAATCCAACAATCTCATCAGAAATAAACATTTGTACACAGGTGAAATGCATTCTGGGAGTAATGGTGGCAGCTATGTCAGATTTGTTCTTGTTTGTGCGGGTTTCTAATTACGCCGCAAAACAGGAAAGCAGAGCAAACAGCTCAAGCGTAACAAATGGAAACTGTATTTTCCATCAGCTTTCTTTTTTTTTACACGTCTACATAACAATGTCTTACCTCTCATGGGCTGAGGGTTGTCGACAAAGACATCCTCCCCATTTCTACTGTATAATCCTTTCTTCCTCAGGTTGAGGTAGTACACCTGGCTCATCTGATTTGTGGACAGCTACATAGACAGAAAAGTAGATAAATAAATCTAAATAAATAGATAAAACAATAAAACTGATTGTGCTGGGCATCAGTGTGAAAGTTAGTAATTTTGCCATCTTGCTGTTGCTCTAGATAATAATGGGTTCTTAGTGAATTTATAAACAAGGGTTTAAAATAATTGCAATAAAAACAAGTTACAAACCGGGCTTAACTCTAACAATAATGAACACACTGGACCAGTAAATGCACAGTAGCTGAACTTTAGCTTAACTGATCTTTATTCAGACTTGGAGAAATGGACCTGGCAGTTATTTCTGGTTTGTCATTGTGTATACTTACTGTTACTCCACTGCACTTGACAGTCGAGCTGTTCAACCATGTGGCCTCATATCGCTGCTCTGCCCCAAAGACACACTCCAAGTCCTCGCCCTGTTACACAAAACACATATATAAAAAAAAAAAGTAGTATTTCAATAATAACTAGTTAGCAAACAGTGATATCCTGCTGTTTTCAGAATGAGATTAACATTGATTTAGTAACCAAAAACGAGCTTCTGTAAACAAATGCATGTCTGGTAACAATTGAACACTCCGAGAGCACTGGGAAACTCAAATAACCCGCAATAAATGTCCCTGCCAGGAAAAGATGCAATTCATTCAATATTCATAAACATCTGGACTCCCACACCTCTGCAAGTCATCTGGGAGCCAGAGTAATGCATATGAATGTATTCTTTATAAAATCAGAGCCCTGAGTTTAACTCAGTTTAACTGAGCCAAGATATGTGAAGGTAAGACCATAAAAAAAGCTAAGATAGGTAAGAGCAGTAAAAGGTAATTACTTAAAGAGTAAGAAAACCTTTGTCTGTGGATCCAGCCAGCTTAAGTCTACTTTTATCGCCCTCTCCAGGACTTTGCTATTTCTGTGTGCTTTTTGACACCAGAGAAGCTTGATTTCTTTGACTCCTTGAAGGTTTCTTTTTTGCCAGGAAAACTCCCAACATACCACACATTAAAATGTTCCCTGGACTTTAGTTCAGTCTGTGAACTAATAGATACTGGACAACACACTTGCAAGCACTTGCTTGCTGCTACATGTTTTTGTAAGACTGTTTATGACAGTTAAGTATAAAAAATGTATTTTTAGGTTTGTCCAAAGAAAGTGTGGGAACCAAACCAAAATTCACCACGAATTTCACAAAGATCTGGAGATGCTTTTTTAGAGATTGACACCACATTTCCTGCTGTGTTTATTCACCGAAAAGACAAAGACATTATTCAAACAATGTGTATAAACTACCATAATAAGGAGTAGTATGAATAGCCAGTCACAGCCAGGCTGCCCTGAGGAGCTTTGTGTGTGTGTGTGTGCGTGTGTGTGTGTGTGTGTGTGTGTGTGTGTGTGTGTGTATGTGTGTGTGTGTATTTGTATGTGACTCAATGTGTCTGTCACCATAGCAACACACCAGGAGACGGCTAAAACGGCCAGCCAGGGTTAGGCGTGAGACTGACCACACCTGGCAACTAGTCAGCACTGGAATTTTTAGAAGATCCCAGCTCTGTCCTTATCAGTGATGCAGGATCAGCGTGTGACTCGCTCAGTGTGGATTAAGGATGAGAATAGATTTTTTTTAATGGATCTGGAAGGACTTGCCGAGTTTAAAATGAACACAAGTGAAATAAAGCTCCTGCCGCGTGTGCTGCCTCAGACTGCATATTGTACACGAGTGCTGACGAAGACACAACTCAGCTAGTCACAGTTAGATACCAGAGGCATGGTGGGCCGAGACAGCTGAGCCGTGAGCAGCATAAGCATAAAGATACTCGCTCATTCTTCATTTTCATCTCTGTCTCACAACATGGAGATCACCCAAACTCAGGTTTTCAATGACCCAAATCGCAGCACACACATATCCATCTGTGTTCAACTCAGCTTGAAGCAAAAGCACCATATGCTTCTGTTTTATTCCAATCATTTTCACAACATGCAAATTGGACAAAGTCCAAATCCAGCTCCATAGCTGGGGGTTTGTCTAGCGTACCTCCTGGATGTTGCTGAGGGATAAGGTGATGTCCTGGGCCATTTCGGATGGTGATGGAGGAACCTCTGAGGCCACCAGACTGGGACAGGAAGCTGCATTCTGTGGAGAGGTAGGGTGTAGGGGCAGGAAGTGACATATAGGGGTTAAGGAAAACAATGCACACATCCGCAGCCTAAAAATACCTGTCCTGTTTATCTGGAGGAGGAGGAAATGAGAGGGTAAAGTCTCGCTCTGAGGGAAACAACAATAGCTTCAAATAGAAAGACGATGAGGGATTAGAAAAACAGACCCACCGGCCACTATGATGGGCTCAGCAGAACAGCAAAAACCACCTCCCCATCTCCTTATGACCTACATTAAAAATACCAATAAATCATGTTTAAAAAGAACCTAACATTTAAATAACTGAGACTGACTTAAAAAGCACGGGCCTCTTGTGTCTTAATATGTTTGTTTTTGTGTATCTTGGGATCTAAAACTGCACGCCTGACTAGGATTTATTATGTTTGCCTAGAAAAATGCAATGATGTCTTTATTACTTCACTTTTTTAACAAAAGGAGCTCTTTCCCTTTTCAGGGGGGTCTTGTGATATAGAACCAAAAATTAAACATTCACAGCAATAAAACACTGGAACAAGACCACTTGACCAGCAGCTGACCAGAGGACTGTGAGTCACATCCTCTCCCCTCTAACTGGGACCAGTGCTGCGAGAGGACTCAGTCAGACCCTGCCTGCGCCCTCAGGGCCAAAGTCTGCTGGGAGGATGCCTCCTCACACGAGCCATGGCTGGGCAATAAAACGCCAGAGGGGACAGGAATAATATGATGGCTGACTTGATCTTGATGTGAATTTCATCTTGTGAAAGGTGCATTGAGTGGAAGGAATATGGTCTCACAACAAAATAAAAAATACAAGATCCAAGGCACACTATAGGGTTTGTTAAACGAATTAAAAAGCCTTTTTTTAACATGGCAATATGTATTTAAAGAAGAAAGTCTTGATGAACATGCACTAAGGGAAATCATTTATCTGGGGATACTATTTGATTTATTTGCTTTTCAGAGTAGTTTACACCCTCATGGGGCTTTACACTGCCAAATATGCATCTAAATAATGCATTTGTCCAGTCACCTACTTACAATGAAAGCATATATAAAACCATAGTTGAAAATGTGGCTGTAGATATCTCTGTGCTGTCAACACACAGTCTTGACGTTCAGTAATAATTCCCTATAGAAATGGACATGGGGAATCTACTCTTCCACATGCTGGGATGTCACAATAAACTGCCAGAAAGAGAAACTTAGCAGAGGCTTTAAAATGATACATTACCCTGTAAGGAGTCTGTTGAACCTGAACCTCCTGAGAATTTATGGTGGTTTTCAACATTTCTACATATTGTGGTTGAGACTTGTAACCTCATACTGAATTACCACACGATTGCTCTTGCCTAACTCGTCTGAACTCACATCATTACAGCACACTTGGAGTTGTTGGACAGCAGACTCTGGAATATATCTGAGGCTCTGACTAGGAGGATCTGAATATTATGAGATCCTCCAGGGCTCTGTTTGCTTGATGGATTAAAGTAAAAGGAGAGTTACTTACCTCCAGCAGGTTGAGCTTTGGCTCATCTTTATTGGAGACACATAGGTGGTTCTCAGGGTCCCAGTAGCACTTCCACCTGGTGCTCAAGCAGCTCACACATCTGACATAGATGGACACACATACATGGAAAGAGTTGAGACACACCGAGCCAAATCTGGCTTTTTTTTTTCCCCCACTTGATCTGTTGATGCAGTAAATACAGCCTTTTCAAAAGCAAAATATGTGGCCCATTTTCAGTGGAACATAGGCTGAAAGGCCGAACCGATTAGGCATCAAAGTTTAGATTTAATAAAAGGGAGAAATGATTAGTCACAGCAGCAGACACATTCATGTACACAGCCAGACCTAGGAGGTCAAACTAGGCCAAAACTGCTGAGATGAAACAAAGCACTTTTCTATAAACACTCAGTGTGTATGTGTGTGTGTGTGTGTGTGTTGCCTCCTGTAATTCTATCATTGTGAGACCCATTTTGAGTTTTACAACCCCCTAGACACGGACATTTCGGCGAGTATGTCCGTCGGCAGCTTGTAGACTCCATACAATGAATGCATTAATTGTAAATAAATCATGAAAAGACAAACATAACTTTTGAAATAAGAAATAACACATCACTTAGTCTTAATTAATACACACTCTTGCTGAATACAAGAGCATTAGGGAGTTTTGCTGCAACAGCCTGGTGTTTCCTGAGCTTTTGAGATATTAATCTCTGAGATTTCTGCCACCACCACAATATAATATAAATATGAAAAGGATCTTTGTTATGATTTGGGTGATCAACCCTGTAAGATAGCCTATGAGTTAAAGGGACAGTTCACCCCAAAATCAAGAATACATATTTTCCCCATTACCTGTTCTGCTAATTATCACTCTAGATTGGTTTGGAGTGAGTTGTCCAGTGTTGGAGATATCCGCCATAGGGATCTCAAATATAATGGAACCAGATGGCACTTTGCTTGAGGTACTCAAAGTGCCAAAAAATATATATTTTAAAAACTCAACAGCAATATTTCTCTCCAGAAATCATGACACCAACACTCAATATTATCCACAGACCTTGTTGTGAGAAGTTTTGTGTAGAAACAATTTCTTTCTACCGAACTACATCTTTCAACGAGCACGAGCGTCTCGTCCATGATACGATTCGGTCATGATTTCCGGAAAGAAACATTGCTGTTGAGTATTTTTTTGGCTCTTTGACCACCACAAGCCGGGAGCCATCTAGTTTCATTATATTCGAAAAAAGACAGACATTTATATGGCTGATATCTCCAACACACGCCAACACACGCCAACACAACCCAGATTGATAAATAGCACTGCAGGTAAGAGGAAATTATGTATCTTGGAGTGAACTGTGCCTTTAAGGTTAGACGTGCAATTTAGAAGATCTAAGGGAGTGTTCAGGGATATACATTGTGCTGTATTCGTACGTGGAGTACAAATGTGTGTGTGTGTCTTCCAAATAAACTATCTTAACTGGAACAGCTCCACTGTACAGATTGTGTGTGAGACGAGTGTGTGTCACTGTATTGCCTCCGGGAGGAGACAGATGTCCCACACTAGGAATGATATCGCCTCCAGTGATAGCAGCACTCTGAGGGGGTCTATAGACTGGGGGGAATCCTGTAGGATGGGCGTAAGGGGATGCAAAAACTTAATTGAAATGCATGTGTGTGTGTGCGCATGCCTGTCATGTGCATGTGTGTGTATGTGAGTTGGTTCTGATTAGAAGCAGACAGCCCCCTCAAGGCTCTTATCAGCTGCAGCTTTTCCGTTTTCCCTGACTCCCTTTCTGTCCTACTAAAACACCTATACACTACCGTACACACATCTTCACATATCACACACACACACGCACACACACACACACACACACACACACACACACACACACACACACACACACACACACACACACATTGTTCGCACACTCGCTCTCTCTGCTTGACCTAACACTGACAGTAAATACCCTGTGACACTGCCCACCCTGAGTCATAATGACCATGCACACACACACACACACACACACACACACACACACACAGGGCCTCTCAGTGGACGCAGCGGTTAAACACACATCCTCAATCACGTCTCTGTCAAAGAGGAATACGTCCAGAAGAAAAGGACAGCGAGAGACTGGAGACAGGGCAGCACACGGACACACAAACACACACGGTGTATGTGTGTGTCTGTGTGTCTGTGTGTGAGAGAGAAGCAGTGTGAGAGGGCATGCTAGGTTGTCCTACTGGGCTGTTTGGTGAGACTGGAATGCTATCATCTGGTTGTCATTATCACTCTGCCTAGTGACCACTTTGAATGGGTCATGGGAGAACTGTCACACTCACACACACACACACACACACACACACACACACACACACACACACACACACACACACACACACACACACACACACACAGAAAAGCATATAAAATGATTCAACACACGAATCACGCATCATGAATTTGCAACTTTCCTCTGCGTCTGTTTGGTTTTGTTCAAACGCCAAAATCATTGTGATATTTGGCCATGTTAACCTTGATAATGATACATGTAGACTCTTCTACATCAGTGGATGATATTTCCTAATTGCTATTATTTTAATATTGCTTTATTACAGTAGTACAAGTTAAAAGGGTATTCCAGTGATTTGAAATTAGAAGGGCAACCGGAGAGCACAGAGCTCCGCCAAGGCCATGCCCTATTTCGCAATGTTTCAAAAGTGAAAAATAATTTGTGTATCCGCCCCGTGTTTCAAATCTAAAATGCAATGGGTTCTACCTTGGCCCATGCTACACCCTTCCCCCAATTCTTATGCAAATCAGGCCAGTAGTTTTTTCGTCATCCTGCTGACAGACAGACAAAACAAACAGACTGAACCAAAAACACAACCTCCTTAGTAGAGGTAATACAAATAATGGTCAACATTGAACAGGATTTATATTCCAAATTTTTTGTTTGAGTATGGGCCAAGCTCCAAAAATGCTGGATCCAACATTTCCCATAATGAAACCTAATCTTTAGACACAATGACTGGTAAAGCCTCACATCTTTCAACACAGAAATTGTTAACATTTTGAAGTTCTCAAGTTTCATTTGAGATAAACCTGATGGTATCAATTTAAAAAGATCAGGACATATACAACTGTTTTCACAGCCTGAGAAGTAAACTGATCTTTATGTGTAAAATTGGCAAGTGTCCCTTTAAAAAATTGCTATTGTTGTAGCTATTCATCAATTAATTAGACGGGTCTCAGACGATTTATTTATTAGTTGCAAAATGAGTAAATCTAGCTTGAAAAATAGATTTATATCGTCAATAATTCATTAAACTCTGTAGACCTGAAAAGTCAATTAATCGACTGCCCCTGAAAATTAACCAACAAATTTTCTTTGTCTAAGGCGATGGCGAACAATGGTCAGACAAAACGAGCTTTGGGAAACGTCACCTTGGACGTTGTGACAGACGTTTTATAAACCAAATGATTCACTGATCATTGGAGAAAATAACTGGTAGCTTAATGAATAACAAACATTAGCTGCAGCTCTAACATTTGGTTTATTGGCCAGCCCTTCAGCAGAGCATCCAGAGGCACAATGCTAACATCATATTACCTCTTGTGGGAACTGAAAATTAGTTTTTGGTCAAGTAATTAACTCACTCACTAAAGCAGCATGGGATGGGATCACCCATGCAGGTGAAATAAAAATGTTGAACCAAAAACGTGTAAGATTACATCTTTAACATATGAAAAAAACCTAAGCGATGGCACAACACAAAGAGACTCCACTATCTAGTTTCAATGCGGAGAAATGGCTCATAAGACTCTCTTTAGGGATTATTAAAAAAAACCAGCTTGAAGTGATTAAAATCAGACAGAGTATAGCAGCTCCGCAGTTTGCAGCCCAATGCTCATCCTGTGAGAATGGCACTTTGCTCATTATCACCTTCAACAAACCACCGTCTAATTTCACACTCCTGAATCTCACAGAGCACCGAGGCCATGTGCACATATTGGGTGCAGTCTTGCGCACATGTACCTGCAACTGCTGTGATCACACCTCCAGACTGTTTTCAAAAAGGGAACAAAAGGGAAACACCCAAACGATTTCAATCTCAGGGAATCAGTCAAACACAACACACACACAAACACACACACACACACATGCTCCTCTAAACTTAAGATCTGCCCATCAGATAAAGTGGATCATCTGACATGGTCCAACATGCAAGAGGAAGCCAGCTGGATTGCCTCAAGATATGAGAAAATCCTCTTTGTGACCAGGCAATACAAGTCGCAGTCCTTCACAAAAACAAACATCAGTATGGTCAGCCAGACATACATATCCAATTTCCTTTGGCTTAACGTTTACAGCATATTAATCCCGCAGTTGATCCTGCACTGAGAAACCTTGAGTAAGCTAAATACACAATAAGCCCTCCAAGAGGACGTGTCGGCAATATTTACCCACAGAGGCTAAATAGAAAGCAGAGGAATAAACAGGAGAGGAAGAAGATGTTAGGGACAAGCCTTCGCTGTGGCTGTGCACATCTGCAATGCCATGGAGACTCAAGATGACATCTGAGGGATGCTATGGCTTGGCTATAATCGTAGTTTATTGGTATTTAGGTTTCATTTAGCAAGGTTTGTTTTGAGGGATCGCCTGAGAATCAAGTAGGCTGTGGTCTAAGCAGTGGTGGAAATAGTACCCACAGCCTGTACTTAAGTCAAAGAACCAATAAAACAATGTACAAATACTCCATTATAAATTCAAGCCCTGCATTCTTTTTCCCAGATCTTTGCTTTATTTGTGAAATATTAGACAATTTGAACTTTTTATTTCAGACAGCTGTTTTTAAATGAAACCACCTGCAAACTTACATATTTGGAAGTGGTAACAGCTTATAGACATCTGAAACATGACATGAGGCCCAACTAGACGCTGATTCTTTTTGTTAGGGGTCACAAGCCAAAAAGTTGGAAGTCACTGGTTTAAACTTGTATGCAGTGTACTCTATCATATGTTGTTTGTATATGAAATCTAAATCTTAATAACTAGTAAATCAGATAAACGTAGTGGTGGAACAAATACCAAATTTCCCTCTGGAATTAAGTGGAGATTAAATATATAAACAGTAAGTAAAAGTACCTGATTAAATGAACTCAGTGACTTTCCTTCATTGTGTCTAAGTGAAAACATTTGGACCTATGGCATCAAAACGATAAGTTGTAACAAGCATCACCGACCCCGAATAAATCAAGAATTTGAGATAAACAGTTGTGACAATGAATGTGCGACTCACGACTTATTGGGGTGTATTGCTCCGGTCCTCTCGCAGTCGTAGATGATGAAGCTCCCAGATACCACAGATGTGCCATTCACTTTTATCGCCACAGAAACAGTCAGATGATCTGCAGAAACAAAAACATGTAAACAATGCAGCATGTGTCGAGCATTCAAGATGGTATCGCTGTCATAATATCAACTAGACAGCGAGGCATCCTCCCGCGACACTGACTTTGCTGCATTTTGAAAGACGAAAGGGGAAATTACATTTGTTCAAGTACATCTCAACATAAATAAAGAAATGAATCATATACAGTGACTGTACTTGTGTTATGTGAAAAGATTTGGCTGGCAGCGCTGGCACACAGCCAAAAGGATGTTCTCAGCCTCACCTGTGTCGGGGGGGATTGGTTGGTAGTTTTCTCGAGGCAGCAGGGGACAGGTCTGGATCTGAGCGGGACCGTAATCCAGGTGAACTGTGGCAGCTGTAGAAACACCCGGCCCATATTCACACTCCACCAGGGAGCCGACCAGATCAGGAACACTGCCATTTATTAGAATGCCAACATCCTACCACAGAAACACATATAGGAGCATAAATATAAATAATAATAGCTTATCTTAATAGAGATGTATTACTAATTGAATCCCACATCCCCACGCGCATGTATTCAAATCCAGTTTATGTACAGTTAGAGGGCAAATGGCGTTGCATTACTTCAAGTTTCTTCAGGAGTTTAGGCAGAGAGATGGAGAAACTAAAGTGCAATGAAGAAACAGATGGTACAGTGTGACATTCAAATCTAAATGTAGCTATGTGCTGAAGTATGACAGATGTATAATAAGAAAATAACACCTCACTGAAATGACTGAATATCAACTAAATCATTTCAATGTGAGAAAAAAAAAAAGGGGGGGGGGGGGGGTTGTTGAGCAGAGAGGAAGAGCAAGATGACATATTCAGTGGCTCAGCAGATATGAGCTGAAGTGGCTGGCAACACGTGCTAACATGTCTTAAAAATCCGTTCTATTGTTCGATTGAATTGTTCATTTCCTGCCTAAGGCCCTGACTTCCTGCCTGCTGCTTCCTGTTTGGGGAGACAACCTTGAGCCGAGCTTCCTGTGGCTCTGAAGGATGCCTGTGGATCAGGCAGCTGGTAGATCTATTACAGCCCAAAGCCGAACTGACCTACGTAACAAGCAAATATCCACAATTAATGAACCAATTAATGACCTGTCGTCTCTCAGTCTCGTCTAATTATGAGCTGTAATTAAAGGTCAAATACATTCCAAGTGTCAAAATCCAGTGAGCTAATTATCATATTGTTATTAGGATTCTGCTACATGATATACTGACTGGAAGAAACGATTGAAAACAACAGTTTACATATCAGGAAAGTATGATGTAGGCACTCTTATTGCCGGAATATATTATCCCGCCAGGTTTGATTAACATCAGACTGGCCCTGTTATGTACCACTGGATATTCGAAAGTTTCTGTGTCCCAAATCCGTTCGATTCATGGTAAAGATGAAGGGTTTAAGCTGACAGATTTTGTGGATGCTCATCATTGAAGTCAAGAAGTGGTGATATAGCTCATCCTACTCTTAGGTTTATTTTCAGCGTGGCAGGATATCTATTGTGTCTGGTTTTCTGAAAGTTTAATTTGCATTTCCTCATTTGCACAACAGAAACTTATGTAAAGGCCCTGTCACACGTATCCGTACGACAGAAACGTATGAAAATTTGTCAGAGTCCAAATACGTCCAACTTTACGTTAGACATACGTGAATACAGAATATGTACGTGAATATTTACCTACGTAAATATAGTACGTGAATACCTACGTGACTACGTTAGAGGTACGTTAGATATAGGCTACGTCAGCTGACGGTGAACCCTACAGCCAATGTATTGATAACGAGTGGATAACCTATTCCTACCCTATGTTAAGATTATCCCTGACGACGGAGTAACTTATTAAACGTGTTTCTACAGTACAGCTAGCGTTCAGCATGTTAGCCGTTCTCCAGCATGACGTGAACCAGATGGCACTTTTACAGCTCCGTTGTCCAGACGCTCTGATACGTTTTAAACAAGTAAGTGATACGCTATCAATGTTTCACATACGTATAATAATTAGTTATGTATTCGTCATACTGAGCTGTGTGACAGGGTCTTAAAGGAGTGGAATCATGCAGTTTATGTTCTTGATAATATTACTCGATATTACTCGAGGGATACAAATCTGGAAATAGGGGCAACAATACAGTATGTACTGTATACACTTTTAACAGGAAATAACACCGATGGACAGCAATCAAACTGTCGCTTTGGAAAGCTTCTACAAATTCAATCAAAAGACAAAATCCTAAGATTCCTTTTTTTTTTCACAGGTCTTGCCACAGTGAAAAATGTGCTGTCATTTTCCAGGCTTGAGAAGCTCTATCAACAGTACCCTCAAAAAACAAGCTAATTTGTAAGCATAGTGACATTTTACACATACATTTGTCACTTTCTCAGACTTGTTTAAAACTCCAGTTAGTGAACAATTGATTTGAGATACAGCAGCCGATGTCAATACCGCAGCTATTAGGCAAACTAATGTATTTAAGTCAGAGACACAACTGCACATCAACAGATGTTTTAGACAGTTTAAAGTTACATTTAAATTCCATAGGTTTTAAATTCTTAGTAAACACACAAAGTAACGTTAGTGCACGTGGTAATGCTAAGATGCTAATTGTGCTAAAGTCTACACCTTAATCTGGAATGCTAATGCTAAACTAAGGTGACGGTTTAGTAAGTGATTTATGGTCGTGATGCCATTGATTTAGGGACCATCTGACAATGATTGGCAGGGGAGGGGAACTGACTCTTATATTTCATTTTATGAAAAACTGGCTTGTTTCTAATTATCCGTTTGAAATAGAAAATCCTCCCCCCAAGATCTCAAGACCAAACATAACGAAGAGGTG
The DNA here is from genome assembly GCF_900634415.1 of Cottoperca gobio. Lineage (NCBI taxonomy): Eukaryota > Metazoa > Chordata > Actinopteri > Perciformes > Bovichtidae > Cottoperca > Cottoperca gobio. Next base: position 6,170,826 of record NC_041361.1, read on the forward strand.
AAAATACACCCAGTGTCTAATTTTAAATAAAAAGCTGCTAAATTAACTTTGTCGGCAATATTTACACCCCACCCTGATTTATAACACATACAATTAAAGATCAGATGATGCTGTACCCTGATGTGTATGAGGTCTGACTGTCCGCTATAGTAACTATTCTAATAAAGTAATAATAAAATAATAACAGGATGCCAGGTCGCATGTCCAGGCATGCTGACTTTTCCACCTGCAGCATACGCTCTCACTCTATTGATCGGTAAACTCTGTTGTGTACAGCCGAGGTGATGACATTCACAGTGGTTACAACTGGCACGGTAGCAGAATGAGTAAAATAGGGACAGGCACCTCGCGATTCTGGTTGCCCTACTCCGGATTCAACATAATGAAAATAATTAGATCAGATTATATTGTTGCCTGTATGAGATCAGATTTCCAAATGTCCTAAACCAATTACATGATGGCTGAATTCCATAACCAGGTGTGCTGGAGAAAAAGGGCGCAGTGATCTAATGAGGAAATATTAATGAATGTTTTATTTAAATGTTATTGTGCGTTAGAAACGATGGAATAGTTTGTTTTCTTTAAGACATAGTCCAGTCTGCTCCCTGGGACTGCTGATTTTGATGGAGAAGATGTTTGATAGCGCAGGCATTATTTCTTGGCTGCAGATTTTGTTCCCAATGTATTCGTGTTGCAGTCCTGACTGAGGCAGTCCTGACCTACAGCTGCTACTTTTACTTAACCAATCGATTAGTCGATCAACAGAAATATAATCGGCAGCTATTTTGATCACCGTTCATTTTTAATGCAAACATGGCTGTTTTCAGCTTCTCAAACATGGAGATTTATATCATATTTAACTGAACACTTTTAGGTTTGGGACTGAAAGAACAAGGGATTTAACCTTGGACTTTGAGAAACTGGGATGGATATTTTCTTTTACACCAAACAATTAAATCGAGAAACTAATCGGCAAATTAATCTATAAGGAAAAGAATCGTTAGTGGCAGCCCTACTGAGGCTATTCCCCACATAGTGTCCTCAGATACGTGACATTTCAACTTGCACAAATACATTTAATAAATGTAAATATTGTTTTGAAAAATCTGGGTAATCTGGGCAATCTGAGATTACAAAATGTTAACCGTCTGTTTTGGAGCATCAGATTGAGACTCAGAGGCAAACAGCATCAGCAAATATCAAAACACAAGTTAATCACTGTCAGTAAATGGTTAACAGTCACTGTTCACACACACACACGCAGGACAGAGGGAAACAGCTGTGTATGGCATGCTGTCTCATGCTGTGTCACCGGTAAACTCTGGTTTTACACACGCACCTGGTATGCTGTTTGAAGACCCAAATGAAACATGTAAATTACAGTTCAACTAACTGGGAACAAAACAAATGATAAAGTGTGTGTTCAAATCAGTTGTGGACTGAAGTAGATGCGCGTGCAGAGCTGATCGTATTTGTAACACTGTAAACTGTAAACAGCCACAGTTGCATATTTCATTGGCAGTGTGTGACGTTAACTTGGATCACATTATAATGCTACTTTGTACGCCACATTTAACTTCACTGAAACCGACGCAAGAGTGAAGCAGTAAACGCTGTCGTCACAAAGAATCGATTATAGCCACTGTAACATTCTTAGTAAAGTCAACCTTAACTTAGCACATACTGTAAGAAGGGGGTGGGGCTGGTGGAGAGAGCGGCGTTGGCATGAATTTATCAGCTGAGTAATAATAACAGTGTGTATAATAATAGTGAGCGGTGTCAGGTTACAAAGGTGGTCATGAGACATCGTATTTCATCAGCTTTAAATACACTGCCCCCATTGCAAACATAACTTGAAGAGGAACAGTATCTCATCTTTGACTTATTAAATGGGCGTGATAGACATCAATAATATTGACGTTAGTTTTACCTTGATGTCTGCAGCGATGCTGATCTCTGGGGGTGTCAGGGTCATGGACGGACACTGCTGCGGGCCTTCACCCATGCTGATCCAGGTGCGTGCTAAAAGCTCTTGAGAACACTCCTTCTGGATGGTACATCTGGACAAAGTGACAGATAGAAATGTTGGTAAGGTAGTCATATTTATCATATCATATTTAGGTGCAGATTAGATCAGGTGCATACACATTTCCTGCACTGAAAAGTCGGCATGACATTTTTGGGTTAGATTTACCATCAGGGTGTCCTATATAAGAATGTGATCATATAGTCATTGCTTGTCAATGCCACAGCTGGAAATCAAGACCCAACCAGTCATTGAACTACCAGACTGAGCTTTCAGAGGACAAACTTTTGTGTTTTCATTTCATCCCAGGACTTGACAAATTGTCACCATTGGGTTTCATGGTCTGCTTCCCAAAGATTCATGAGGTGCTCTGGTCTCCTAAAGTCACATTCACACCTCGGCTGTCAGTTTGTCTGGCTCAACACAAGCGACTACTTGACTCTAGGTCACAAACATCACTATGGCAACCCATTCTGCAGGCACTAAGATCAGGGGCCAGTTACAGATGGGTTGAATAAAAAATACTGCTGATACTTTATCTGTGTGGACCGAGAGAGCAGCCATGAATGTGTGTGTCTGTGTGGACGTGCATAAATAAAGAATACAGTGTGTCTGCGCCTATTTGTGAGTATAATGAATGTCTAGGACAGAAGAATTGTAAGAGGGCATTCAACAAGCAAGGTGGCCTCGTACTCTTTGCTTCACTAATGAACTTCACTGGCCGTTGGCACAGAGCTCAGTTCATCTGCAGTGCAGACTGGAAGGACAAAGTGACCTCAGAGTAAAGAGAAACCAAACAGGCCCCTTTTAGCAACGTCCTTACATGCCACATAATGAGTTTGGCACAGCTTACTTCCCTCTCACACTTCTATAGTTGTTATAAAATAAAGCGTGTCTGTGTGCCCACATGCCTCTAAGTGTGAGTTTTTGTGTCCGGAAAGCGCGAATGTCCAGATTTTCAGTCCCATTGGCACTGAGGGACTGAGAGGGGCCATGAGGTCGGCTGCTGAACTAAAAATAGAACTGAGTGCCTCTGCGAGCCACACATAAATCCCCTAGACACAAACACACTAAAAACAACTCACACAGAACACACTCTTAGTAGTCTAATACACTGGAAACGTGTTTAGCTATTGATCTTATTGTCATTTTGAAAGTTGTTCTTTGAGAACGACTAGGTATTGCTGCTGTCAGTGTGATACCTGAGTTTCCTGTATAGCGTAGAAGCGCTGCTGGGTCTTTGAGGGGATCACATACAGGTGCTGTTTGAATCCTTCAGATGTACTGTGCTTATTCCAGGTTGTGAAGGGCTCACAAACATATAAATGCAAGTCTCCATACAAAAAATAATCCAAGGCACTCTTTAGGATTTGTGCAAAAACCAAATGCCTTTATTTTACATGGCAATATATATTTAAAATGACAGGGTCATTGTCAGCGGTAGCTTGCACACCTTTATTGTGCTCCACTGATGAGTGGAGTGGGAAGGTGATCTCTGCCAAAATGCAAACCTGGTTGGTCAAAAAAAAAAGGAAGTGATCCATCATCAATAGAGAGGACAAAGAGAAGAGATGAGGGCGGAGCTAAACCTTAATGATTAAAAAGGAGATAAAGATAATGTTACTAGTAAACCTAATCCTATCTTTACATGATGAATTCCTCAATCTATAACCTGGTCCACATTTTTCTGGTCATGACTAGACACACACATTAACTACAAAATCCCTCGTTGGTAATTGTAAGTATATATTGCCAAGTAAAATAAAAGCATTACTTTTTGCACACACCCTACAGTGTGCCTTGGATTCTGTTCGAAGGACACATGCATGCTTGAGTTTGTTTTGAAACCATATTCCATCCATGCAATGAGCCATTCACAAGATGGAATAACCTCATTTAAATTCCTTACTGCATTTTGTACAAACATTCATGGTCTGTAGTCTCCTGATGTTTCATCAAGCGCCACCATCAGGTACATGTTAAATGTTTTATGACCAAAGACCCACCAGCCTCAGATATTACTTGCCAAACATTAGCATGCAAGCACTGGCACTGAGAGAAGTCTTGTTCTTTCCTAAACCAATTATATTCTTTTAACAAAGCATGGCAAACTTCTTAAACTAAGAGCTTAGCCAAAATAAAATTGACACACTTCAGTCAGAACAGCAAAAAGCTATTTAGGTAAGATGTCCCAGGCCTATATCGTTGAGATAGAAAATTACAAACATTTGTGACATCTAAGCATGAATCATGTCATGTGTTTGGAGATTTATTTACATTTCATTGGGAAATCATGAAGTAAAACACAACTTCCTCTTGGGTTTCAGTGGGTCAAAAGTGCTCTTCTTGTTTTCCTTATAGAAGAATATATTTAGATTATCAAGTAAACTCCAGATTGTATCTTTAAGTACTGAATACATCATAGATGCCACTTGGTATAAATGGAAGCAGGCTTCCGGAAAACGTCATCTTATGATTTCAAAAGAAAAAGACATGCAGTCTCAGATCAACATCAACAAACGCTGTGTGATTGGTAATGACAGGCTGGTAAACTCACATCATGATATCTTTTCCTGTCTCTATTGTTTCTATTTTTTCTTGAAATGCATTCTTGACTTGCCGGCTAATTCACACAACACTTTGATCAAGTGCAGCAGTGAGGAGAAATACATTCAAAGCACTTCTCTCTTCCCTAAAAGGCTGGAACAAGTAAGAGACATACAATAGACTTAGGCTATACACACACATACACACACACACACACACACACACACACACACACACACACACACACACACACACACACACACACTCCTCAGCTGCCTAACAACAGCATGCTGACTTTTCAAACAGCTACTTAAAATAAACAGAGTGAACATACGCAGCTAAAATATGACCCGAGAAAACTCATCACCTCATCAAGTGCCAGTACGTCAGATTAGGTGGGAAACCAGTGAGACTGTTAAACAGCCGGAAAACATACGAGCTGCAGACAGAGCAACACACACAGACTCACACAAAGTCCCTGTGAGATAAGAATGATAACTTGTGAATAGCCAAGACTGCACATGACACATCATTTAATTCAAATAAGATATGTAAGTGCTTTCTTGTGACATGTGGCAGATTAAACCAGCTGCAGCATGAAAAAGTGATCAAAGCTTTATCTCTGGTGCAGAAACTATTTCCCTCTCTTTCAGACAACAATGCCGACTCCAAGAAGCGAACAGACATGTTTTTTAGGCTCGCTCTACATGCAGACGTACAGAGAGATGTCAGATGCCATGCAGAAAATCAAACAGGCACCCGTGGAGACGGATGTGGTTTCACAGATTGTGAGATAGTTCTCTTTACGTTCATTTTTCTTCCCACTACTAGTGTGTGCAGTAGTATCAGACAGCGAGGTGATAGAGGAGACCATCCACCCCCACACATCAACCCCCTGATCCCCCGGGCTCTGAGGCCACAGCGCCAGCCCAGCGGCTGGCATGACTGACCAAACAGTGCATCAAACACACACACACACACATAAACTCATGACATCAACTCCCTGGCCTCTGAGAGCCAGACAGGGACACACACACTCATGCTGACACTTACACACAGGCTGACACACTTTGACATTTCCTTGTCAAAAGAACCAGTGTGCACTCTCCCTCCCACCACCATCATCACAATCAACGCTCCTTTGTAGAGGGATAGAGAGGAGGACAAGGGCACTGGGGGAGGAGGAGATGAGGACTAGGGAGACAGAGAGGGAGGCTGAGAGAGGGATAACTATATTCTCAAAGCTACTGGAAAATACGGGGGCAAGAAATGGGGGGAAAAGAAGAAGCCGAAGACAGAGAGAGAATCACAAGGGTAAAAATGCAGTGAAGCGGGAAAGGGACTGGGATAAAGAGACGACAGATAGATAAATAAGAAAAGGAGACAGGGAGATGACAGCAAGACAGTTTGACCACACACACACACACACACACACACACACACACACACACACACACACACACACACACACACACACACACACACACACACAGGGCCTCATCAGTTCCACTCTTCCAGCTCTGAATGGCCCTTGGCAATGCCAGAGCCCCCAGAGCAGCATCACAAAATTCACTATCTCGTCTGATCTGCTTTAATCACCAAGCAACCAACGTACACACACACACACACTCACACATATGCAGACAACAACACACAAAAACAAACACAGCTCGACGCCACCCATATTCTTCTCCATGACAGCGCGTGAACACAGAGCCAGAGAGCCGGTCCTGACAGAGCGACATTAATCACAGTGAACTCTCGCTCTCTCACAGTAACATTTCAGCCAAGTCACTCCTCGTCGGGCGCTCCCAGCCTGTCAGTCCATCCCCAAATTACCACAGAGCCAGGGGACCCCTTTGAACAATGATGTTACTCCCCAGTTTGAGGCCTAATATAAAGCCAATCAATTTTGCTCGATCCAACAAAAGCCTTCAAACCCCAAAACACACTCCCTTACTGCCAAGACTCATTCAGCCGAGTGACATTTTGAAATTGAGAATGAGGATGATGAAAACCAGCAAACGAGCCTCAGTGGTTTTATCGATTCAAACACTAAAAGTATGAAAACGACAAGCTCAAATCATTCTATTATGTCATCAATCTGGTTTGTAATTGCTTCAAAATGGGCATTAAGTCAACCGCTCATATAAACAGCTGCAGCTGGATCACTGCTTACATACTGACAATAAAGAGAATAGACATTTCCACAATTTCTAAACAGATGACTTTAAAAAAGGATGTGGCATGTGCGTGACACCAAAGCATATGATAATTTGATTGAATTATATGTTTTACTGGCAGCAGAAGAGAAACTGAGAGTAGTATGGGGACATTTAACTGTATAGATGGAGAACAAACAGAGAGAGAAAGAAAAACAAACTGTGTGTGTTTCTCACCGATTCTCCAGAGTACACCAGCCACAGTGGGCGTCGCCTGCTCCCAAACAGTCACCGCAGCTCCTCCACTGGTCACAGTCCGCCACTTTCACCCTGAGCATCTGCACAGCACAAACACACACACATTTTAAACAACGGATTTTTCAAGATTCATGCAGGCCTTTGACAGACAACTAGTGTTGAAACAATTGACATACAATTGCTCAAAAACAACTCATCATTTATCAAGAAACATTCTTTGCGTCTTAAATGTGAGAACAAGCAATTTAAAGAGGTCATCTTGGGCTGTGGGGAAAACTGGTTAAACTAACAACAAGGTGCATGAGTACAGATCTGCTGAGGAAGCAGCCACATCCTGTCATAAGTGCGGCTGTTATAGTTACCCAGCACTGAAACTTATTGAAGGTCTAGCCACAAAGATATGAGTGTTCATCTAAAATGAGGTGAGGAGGATTGACTGGATGCGAAATGCGATCTGATTGTTGTCATTATGATTCTTCTTCATGCCGACATCAATACATCAGTGACATAGGTGGAGAGAATCCACATTCTTACATGGTGAGAGGTCATGAGATAAAGGAAGTTGCTGTCGTTGGGGTCGAAGGTCATGATGTGGTGGACTGCTTCACTGGCTGGCAGCTTCAGCGTCCACTGATTGGCCAAGGTCATGTTAGCCAAGAGGGTCAGCTGTGAAAAGGAGCAGAGGTTGGAACAGGTGCAGAAATGTTGAAATAACTATTTTCTCAAGGTTAATTCGACCGGGAAAAGACAGCTGAACAACATGTTGCTTCACATTCATACAAAATAAAATGTTTGAGAATTGCTCAATATAAGCACATTCCTGTTCTGTTGATGAAAGCAGCTCAGTTCAAATACAGGGCCAGGTGTTTTCCTCAGTGGCTTTTTTATTCACTTCATGATCACTCCTCAAACTCTGAGGCAATTTGTACCTAACACTAAGGTGTTTTAGGAAAATAAACACGTTCTTTTAAATGGAAACACCTCTGAACCTCACTGAGATACAGCACTACAAACTGAAATGAATGTATGCATGTATGTACAATAGCTGCTAGATTTTGTTAATTGTATTTTCTTAATCACAAATGTTTCTATCTTTTATTTCAAAATATTGTTCAACCCTCAAATAGATTTTAAGAGGGCCTTTGTTCAAGCTGTGTAGCTAATCTCGATTTGCCGAGCAGTGATTTATCTACACGCTGGCCTTCCTGCAGCTCTAGATAATAAAGCGGGTGACATGTTCTCACGTACGCACAAACACATGCGCACGCACACACACACACACACACACACACACACACACACACACACACACACACACACACACACACACACACATAGCTGTGCACAAAAACAAACTGTGCTGAGTGAGACTTCCTGTAACGCAGACAGTGAAAGCTCTTATTTCTACAATTTTCTCTTCAATGGAGACATCCTGCATCTTGTGACAAGCATGGGCTGTGTCACTTCTCCATCTGTTGAACACACAAACACCCTCCCTCACACACATGAACACACACACACACACACACACACACACACACACACACACACACACACACACACACACACACGCACACACACACACACACACAAAACCATCCCCACTCACTGAGACTGTGCTGGTCAATGTTAAACAAGAACAGACAGAAGCTTAGTAAATCATTGGCTTAACCTGTGATGAGAGGTCTTATCTCAACCTTCAAATATCACTGTTGTTTTTTATAGCACAACCCTCCCATCTACACACACACACACAGTCTTGGAGATAGTAAGCAGCTGTGCTATGTCTTTACCCCACACCCCAACGACTACAAACACACGCGCTGAGTGACACAGTGAAGAGCGAGTAAACAGCAGCCCACACACCTGGACAGGGAGCAGAATAGGAGCAGAGGAGGAGGAGCGGGGAGAGCTGTGGCACAGTGCACCACCAGGTAAACCAACAAAACACCGGCTGTATTAGCAGCTTGCTCTGACTTTATTCTTTGTCTATCTGCCTGCAGATGAAAGACCCTTTTTTAACCAAGAAGTGCTCAGCTGCTGTGTGCTCATTCTCAGTGTGTGTGTGTGTGTGTGTGTGTGTGTGTGTGTCTGTGTGTGTGCGCTTTTGTGGTCGCGTACCTGAGTGTACAGAAGAGAGAATAAAGAGATCAAGGCAGGGCACGAGAGAGAGGAGAAGAGAGAGAGAGAGATAACGTCTGTTTGTTTGCAAAATGAATCAAAGGGACTTTTATATTTGAGATGGAGTGCGAGAGGAGACAATGAAGCGATGGACTGAGAAGTGGAGGAGTGGTCTGACTGAGAGAGTAAAATTGGAGGAGAGTGAGTGAAATAAAGGCGGTCACTGCGAGAGGCAGAAAATGGAAGTCAGCTGTAATGGGTAGGGAGAGACTTCATTAAAAAATGCATGTAATTACAAATTACTTCACTAAGGGGCCCTCTCAAAGACAGTAAAAGAGGCCTAACTTAATCTCAACCACTGTTCCCCTGTGTTTAGTCTGAGCCCAACTCACAGTCAGAATCACATTACACACACTAACAGCACCATTAACCTCTGTAACAGCTCTATCCTCAGGGCACACACACACACACAGAGGCAAAGACAGACGCTGCCACACACACAGACACACACACAAACAATAAAAGACACATAAAGCCATAAAGCACAGAGTGTGTTGTTGCCCAAGGTCACAGAAATACTACGCTCCCTGTACAACGCACACTCTGAGAGAACACACATATAGCATATAATCACAGGCTTTGCGTTCATCTGAGTAAACACATGAAATCACTAAACCACTCACACTGGCCTACAGACAAAGTCAAACACCTAAAAAACACAGTCAAACCTGCAATCAAGCCAACAGACATACACAAACACGCTCATGTACACAGTTGCGCACAACATCCCGAACACAGTCGTGCATCTGGTTTAAACTATCCAAAAAACGAACTACTGCTGGGGCCAAATCAGTGCCTTCATCTGGAGAGGAAACAAGAAACTTTTCCAGGAGTCCTAACATGAATCTACCCTGCAGCAGAATGGTTTTAATGTTGTAAAAGGTACCAGCCTAATGCAAAACAATAGGGCCGGAAAGCTTTCAGAGTCACTTTATTGTGTTTCCTGCAGACAGCTGAGGAGCAGCTTGTGGCGCTTGCAGGCAGGCTGCTTCTCAGCTCAGCTCAGTCAGGGGTGACTAGGAATGTGCTTGAGACAGAATTAAGGAATGCTGTTAATTGGACGGGAGAAGTTTTTTCACAAGCCGGACCCTCTGCAGATGTTGAGGTCGCAGACCAACACACGGCAGGGCTGAGTCATACTTCGTCAACCGCTCTCGTTAAACGGCTTTCTGGTTGGTGATCTCTCAGACAATAGCCAGGTCTGAGGAACATTAGAGCACATGATTAAGACTAGTTAATGGGCCGTCACGGGTCATGGATAAATAGAGAGAGGGGGGGTTGGGTGGTGACAGTGCTGAGAAAACCTACGAGATGAAAGCAGACATTCCTCTGAGTGTTTCATCACACACCTGAAGTTTGGTTTATTGAAGGACTCAGTCGCCACATCAGAGCAGCACTACGTAACTGTAACTGTTATGGTTTTTCCAAGCTTAAGGGCTTGAGCACATTAAAAATATAGACTCCATTTAGCGGTGACCATCTGCTGCAACTGTGCCTTCACCTGGGGTTAGTTTGGAAAAGTTTCATTCTTTGCTCAACCATTGTATAAGCACTGATTGTGAGTGTGTGTGTGTGTGTGTGTGTGTGTGTGTGTGTGTGTGTGTGTGTGTGTGTGTGTGTGTGTGTGTGTGTGTGTGTGTGTGTGTGTGTGTGTGTGTGTGCAGACCTTCTTATGTGTCTCACCTTACGAAGTCGTCCATTACTGGTTCCCATAAAAACCACAGTGTGGTTGTGTACATTATCCACAGAGACTGAAGTTAGACCTGTGTATTCAACCAGAGGAAGGGCCCTCAGGGACCTCCGCAGGGCCAGAGGGTGTTGTAGGTGGGCCGCACCGCAGTCCAGCTGCTCGGGCTGCAACTGCAACACAGACAAAATGAGAGTGAGATCAATGCTCATTAGCTCTCATATGGAAGCACACCAAACAGATTAGAAAGCAGGAGAGAAGAGAGCACCAAAAGAGGGCCGCATGATGAAAGCGGAGTGAAAAACAAGAGCTGATAGTGGCTATCACAATGGTGCCGTTCATTCTTATAAATCATTTTTTAGACATCTCAGTGAATACTTGAAAGGGGCTTACAAGGGTCTTCAACACTCATAAGGCTCTGCTTTTGTCAAATCCTCAGCAGGCAATGATAAAACATTAGTGCCATGCTTGGATGAGCACCAGGATCCATTGGGAATTCTCTGAATATTTCAGAGTACGCAAAAAAAAAAGAAAGAAGAAGAATTAAGCACAGTGGATATTTGTAGAGTCGTTTCCCACAGGCCCTTCTGCTCACGGCCTTGTCTCTCTTATCATAAATTGTGTCTGGCTTTCCCTCAGTGATGGCCTTCAGACTGTCGACTACAAAAAAGATCACATTTCAACGGCCATGGCAACACAGAAGTCAAACTTAAGAAAGACTCGCTTTATTCGGAGTGGTAAGTAGGTTAGCAAGAGAAAAATCCACTTCAAACCACTTTCAACTGAGCAGTCGTCTGTCTAAGGAAGGCCTGTGGGCCAATTGAGATAGATAGTATTCAGAAAACTGGTCACGGGAGGAGTGGCCCCAGGGGCCACAGCCAACAAGACAGTGCCAGCGAGGAGGGCAACTTTCTGACCTGACAGCACAGTGGTCGCGGGACAGCCTCCTTTGACCTCAGCTCTGTCAGTCAAAACAATCACAATGAAAAGCTGGAATTTCACTGCATTCCTATGAGACTGTGCAAAGCTTTCTCTGCCCTTATTATCAGACACAATCAATATAGAGGGAACGCAAAAAAAGGGCAACTATAGCGTGCAATGCTTAATTTTCCTTAAGGGCAAATATTTAGTTTGGTATGGGAAGCATGTAGTTAAAAAGAAACATCGGACAGTGTGTTTACTACAAAGCGGCTATTTGTTCACCCACCAATACTGTGCTCAATTTGTGGTTCCGTTTAAGTTACCAGCACACACTCAATAAAATAAAAAATGTCTGAGGTCTAACTGAAAAACAAAGTAGACTATTCACCCCTTCCTCTCTTCATATTTGATAAGACAGGGAGCTGCTGGATGTGAGAAGAGTCTCACCCTTCCCATAACCCCCAGTGTGGCCTTGGAGTATCTATCATGACCTCTACTCGTGACATGGGAGATCCTCTCTCCAAGTCCTGAGCTTCGGGGCTAAAGGGGATAACGACTGTAACCAGAAATGGAAACTGTCAGACATTTAGGAGTCATGAGTGAGTTTGTCTTGTTTCGCAGGCTCAGAATAAATGTAAGGACCTCCATAAATCAACATCAGATGCAAGATTTCTGGCCAAGTATGTTTGTGCAAACAAGGAACCCTAGTTTGCAGTGGTAGAGGTACAAAAAAAAGGATAATGATTCAATTAATATCATAAATATAATATTTAATTAATTAATTCAATTAATAGAAAATCCAATGGGGATGTATCCATGTTGAATCCAAAAATGGTTACAAAATAATGCATAGATGATGACAAAATAATAAAACATTTGAAAAATCTGTTGGTGAGGTAAAACAAATGCATCTATTGTTTCCTTTGTTGTGACTGCCCTTGTGACCCGCTTATTCTGCCCCATCAAGTTACTGACACATGTTTATAGAAAACCTGGGAAATGTAATCAGTTAGGGTTAGTCGATTACTTCCCATTTTTAGTCCAATGTCACTTGAAAATGTGAATTTTTGCATAAAATTCCAACATGAAATAAAATGAAACTACACAAATTTCAAATTGAACATCTCTATGGTGACTTACAAATATACATTAGAAGTACTTACCACCAGGTTTCCCTTCTGAATGCAGGCTGCCCCAGAGCCCTGGATGACGCTGTCCAGCACCTGAACATCGCTGCTGGGAGAGTTGGAGCAGCTCCTGCGGCCTTGTCGGATCTCCTCATCAATGTCTCCAAACTTGAAAGCGCACAGAGCAGACTTTCTGTCCGCCTTGGAAAACACTCCAAACAGGTACGGCTCTGGACTCTTCCCGTCGTCTGTGTGGATCTCTGCGGGGTAAACGGACAGCAGCCGGTTGTAAATGTTCCCGTTAAATCCACACTGTAGCGGCATCTGGATGTAGGATTCAGTGAGCTTCCTGCTCTCCGGCCCGCTGGGTTTTCGGGGGTTCTCGGTATCCAGACATATCCTGGCGAGGATGCTGTTGGGCTGGCTCTCCTTGTGGCCCATTTTCGCGTCATTATTGAAGGCGATGTAGGAATAAGTCTTCTGCATGAAAGCGTGTACGAAGTTCAGCTTGTTTTTAGTTTTAACGTCTTGTTTGATCTTGAATACATTATCCTCTGAAGGGTTAATGTCATAGGTGAAAAGTCGAGATAAATCCTTGATATTCAAGGCGCGGATGGCGATCTCCGGGGTGTTTTCAAAGCGCAGGTCCTCCTTGCTGTGGTTCTTTGGGAAAAACTGGGTGCCAGCCCCTGTGTAAGTCGCCCCGACGAGAAGCCGAGTGTTTCCCCCGTGACTCTTGAAGATGAGCCCGACAGTGGATGCGTTTGGGTGATTGGCAGCGATGTTGAGCATGCTGGGGAAAACAGTCTTCTCGCCCTGATGTGGGAATTCCACCGCTATCTCCGAAATATTCTCAATTTTTCTCAGCTCACAGAAGCCTTGATACACGGACCCACACACCAGCACGACCCCTTGCTCCCGGTCCAGCTTCAGGAGCTTGTTGTGATTGTCAGTGAGGGATTTGGGGTGCTCGCACGGAGCCTGGGGCAGCTGTGGCGCATGGCACAACAGGTTGTCCTCCACCGGCCCGGTCCTCTGCTCCACCTCGATGTTCAAGGTCCCGTTCAGCTGGTAGACTGTGTTGACAGTGGCCAGGTAAACCTTTCTGGACACCGGGTCCACTGCGAAGTTATTGGTCTGATTTGGAGACGCGAACGCCTGTTGGATGTGCAGCGCGCTGGCACTCCGGCGCGTCTCCAAAGCCAGGACGCCGAGGAGCAGAACAGCTATCTCTATCGAAGGAGGCATTTTTCCTTCTGACCGGCTTCCGCGTGTTCTGTGCCGAGGGGTGCATTGAGCAAAGACAAAATTGTGTGTTTGTTCCTACTGCGACAATCCGAGAGGAAAGGCTGTTTCCTGCTCAACGCCTAAACCCAGAATGACGCGATAAGCGAGTCGTGCTTCCTTTTCAGTCTGCCTCCCCTGTCCCTCTCTTCCCTTCTGTGCAGCCTCTCACGAGGAGCACTGAGCCACAATAGCCCAACGCGTTGAGATGTTTATGGTATTTAAACAATAGTCTATTAAAGACAAATAGTTCGTGTTGGTTTGCTGATGCGCACATTTCTGGACAATGTCATGCCTGCACAAAGGTGATCAAACTTGTTGGGAGTTATCTTTCACTACGGCTTATTTAATAATTAATTAATTAATTAATTAATAATAAATAAAGTACATATTTAAGTTACATTGGGACTTTACTGTGAGGGGCGTCAGCTGATTAAGCCTAAATAGTGACACTGCCTCCCCCTCCCAACAAAGCAATCTGTCAGGCCACTGCTGTGATGGATCATTTTACAATTATTAGATGTAGCACCTTAAATTAAAAAAGGCTAATTTGACGTGAATACCATTGTTTTAATGTTCAGCTCGCCTAAATTTCAAACTAAATTGTTCTGATCCTACTACAATATCAAATTGGCTATCACAGGTCTAATAATAACAACTTACTTTTCAATATGAACTTATAACGTGAGCTCACCATGCCATATGAAGTAGTACAGACCATAATACTGTTTCTCTCAAGATGGACCACTTGATGAATCTCCCTCTCTGCGTGGTTCCGCTCATCTTGGGGTTAATGACGGGTCACCGTCCCACCTCCTGTGCTCCCCAGTCCCTCGGCTCTCAGATTAGTTCTGCAGATCCGGAGGGTTCCGTTTTGGGCACATACGGCACGGTAAGCAGCGTGAAAGTGCTACCAGATGGGCACATCAGCGCACCTTTCCGGGATTTGACATCACATCTATCCAACACAGCTTTCTTGCGAGCTTTACCTCATAAATATTCAAGTACAACACATGCGCCCCCACTCAAAAATGCACGAATATGTTTAGCATTTTTGTCTCTGGATGGAGTGTGCATATGCTCACATCTCTGAATAGAAATGAATGATCCCTAGTAGGCAAACGACCACCAATGTGTCAGACACTGCATAAATCAGTTTGTAGGCGAGCCCGAGAAGTGTTATCTCTGAATACATGCAATAATTAAAGTTGATGCTAAATCGTGCGTAATCGCTTGTGCCTATTTACTTGTGGACTCCTCAGGGGACAAACTCACTCTCTCCTCTCCTTCACCACTTGCAGCTTTCAGTAGGGCAGATAAGTGCGCCCCGTGTTTACCTTGGCGCACAGCCATGCGCACCAAATCTGGCAGTGTAAAAGACGAAAGCGCTCTGATAAAGTGCATCATAATGACCCCCCCAACGGCACAGCACAATGACTGAGCCACCAACAGTCTCAACACTGTGCGCGTGCGTGTGTGCGCGAGCCTCAGCATGCAGTTAGGACGTGTACATGAGGTCCTGCGGGGATAAGGCTCGGTGTGGGTCAAAGCTGTCAGCATCAGATATCACCGGCGAGGTGTGACTGAGTGTTGCGGTTTGGTGCTGCTCAATCAAACACGACATTCAACGGAATTAATCTGTGTGTGTGTGTGTGTGTGTGTGTGTGTGTGTGTGTGTGTGTGTGTGTGTGAGTGAGAGTGTGTGAGAGAGTGGTAGAATAAAGTGTGGGGGGGTGGTCTCTCCTGTGTTTATAATAAAAAATATTGTCCCTGGTGGCCCACTCTGGTTTTTGGCAGTAAGACTGCGGTTAAAGGGGCCTTCCACCCAACCTGTTTCCTTCCTGATAAGGTGCAATACCTCCTTGAGTTTAGACCCCCACCTCCCTAATAGAAGACCATTCACACAAACTAAACACAGCCTCTCACAGCCATAGGACTAAAATGAGACCTTAAGGGCATACGAGGCAGAAGATCTCCATCTAGTGGTTACACGAGGAACCTACAAGAGGGGACTTTTAAAAAGGGGATTCAGATTACAAAATGTGTGTAGTCAGCCCATCCTGCAGTAATTAATCCCCAAAAGTAGACATGCACCCTCAACAATAACAACACACACAGACATTAATTAAAGAGTGATGGCTCATGAGTTAGTCAGGAATGCACTTTATTTATTCCACACTTAGAAAAGGACATCAGAAGGCACCAGAGTGGTTTCACACACAACCCTACATCACAGGTGTCACTGCAAGGTCAAGATGAGGTCAAAGGTCAGCTCACTCTCAACTTGTCTGCTGTGACCGCCATGGCAAAAATGAAAAAGATCAATAAATCCATCATTTTTAATTGCATGTTCAAGTCGAGAGGAATCAAGTTTATCGACGTTTTGACAAGAAAAGCATTAAATTCCTCTCGGTGGGTTTTATCTTTAGACAGGGATGACAGTGATCCTGCCCTGAGTCAACTCTTCTGATCCCACTGAGGCCTTCTGTCTTAAAAGTGACAAACTTTGAAGTCTCTATCAAAGATTTCTCAAGCCTCAGCCTGATTTATGTTATCTAGCCGTGTGCTAAAGTGCAGCTGTACAGTTCAAATGATCTCGCTATCTGTTAGGAAATCAGCTTCTCAGCATGAAATGCACAATGAACTATTTAATGTGCTAGGACACCGTGTTGTGTCCTTGACTTGATGAGACAGTGACAGAGAATAAAAGAAAGACTGGACGCCCAGCAAAGGAACTGTACTCAAGGAGGCAAGGTGCAGAAACAACTGAAGTTCTGGAGTCAAGTTCATGTTCATATTGTGAATTCTAATAGATTTTCCCTTGCAAAAAGATACATCATCGACATACAGGAAAGACATTCATGACATATCTGAATTGAAGCAACATCCCCTTTCTTTCTTCTCAGTTTGGACCCTTTTGGTGCTCAGGCATCCCTGGATTGACTAAGGTTTGGCACTGTGCGATTACACCATAAGATGGTGTAAAAAGACGGCCAGAGAAATAATACGCAGGGAGAGTCTGATGAAGAGTACAGTATCGGTGTGCATTTGACTGACATGGCAGTGGAGACAACTTGCACTGTAGATATAAAGCAGCAGCATTCCTGTTCCAGCTGAGATGGAGCTGGATAAGCACCAGTTGTCTCTCTTTCCTGACTTGATCACATCAAATATGGCGGAGGGGGACAATTATCCTGGTAAATAGATTTTACTTGGACGATGGCCTTTTGTCATTGCTTTTAAAAACACAACATTGGATGTATCTAGTTTTTTTAATGAAAACGCTCAGCATTGTTCACATGTTGCAAATATTGCAGATGCTTAACAATAGCCTGTTGTAGCTTTTTCCTCTGAAACTGGCCCATTCTGTCTGTTTCAGTTATAATATCCCCTGTTAAACACAATCTTGTTTTACTTAAAAAAGGAAGTAAGTAAAAGCATGTGATCTTTGCTATTAGAAATGGTAAGGAAGCACAAAATGTCTCTAGTCGACACTCAAAGTTCATGGTCAGTCCCTCAAGATGTTCTGTATGAACAACTTTCATCACAGCAAGAAAAGGAGCAACTTCCAGGAAGTTTCATAGCCATGGTTCAAATCTACCATTCACAGCTAGGTAAGAGTTCTCTTCCTAAAGGCAATCAACCTCATTATCACATTTGCACATCTCTACTATTGGACTGGGCCTTTGGAGCAAATCGCCAACCCAGTTTCCTGACTAAACTCCACGTCATGTAGAGTGAGAGGAGCGTAATGCTACATGGTACTGAATAAAATAACGTTCAAAATAAAAATAATATTATTAGAAATAACATTATAATTGATTAAACTCTAAAAAGATAAAAACAGTACAATGCTGCATTCTGAGGAACAGCAACACAATAGTTCATTTTCAAAAAATGTAAACAGTCTCGTCCTTCCTAAATGACAATCATGAGTGTTCTCAACTTTGTACTCCGTGTCTTCCACTTTTTCTTGACGCCGTGTCCGAATGTGCTAGGCCGAATTTTCAGTGCCCGGCCACGCAGCCATTCTAACGGCAATCGCGTTCTTCAAACTTCCTGCATGATTGCAGCTAAAGTTATCATCACTTGGTGTCACCAAAGCAACATGTGCTGCTTTCACCCTTGGTCATCCTGGGGGCTGCAGAGCGCGGTGCGTGTACCCCGAGAGAGCGTCCCAGTTTCTCCACAAGAAGGCCAGCAGGAGGATGAGGAGGAGGGTGGAGAGCGAGCGCGAGCGGGTCTTCATAAGGGGGACCACACAGTTGGCCACAGTTGAGACAAAGACCAGAAGGACAGCCATAAGGGCCAGCAGCACATTGATAAGTTTTCCCAGGAGGGTCCGGGCGGTGGCATTTTCCAGCCCCTCCAACTGGACGACCTGCTGCTGCTGCTGCTGGAGCTCCATCTTAGAGATCCTGGTCTGACACGCCTCCAACGCCTCCTGCAGAGGACACGCAGAGAAAAAAGAAAGAAAATTACTCAACAAAGTCACCTTAGAGAGAACTAAACCCACAACATACTATACACTCAACTACTTTACTGTACTGGACTGCATTATATTGAAATGTGTCTTGTCCTGCTTTGTTTTCTATGTCTGGTGAATGTAGACTTCAGCACCTGTTTACAGAAAAAGTGTCACGTAGCTCAGTTTGTGTTAAATGCCTACAAACTGCATAGGAGGGCGTTTGATGTGTTACATGTTTCTTTGATGTGCTTAAATGATGTTTTATAGCTGTAATGTCTAAGGAGATTTGTCTAAAGAGAATTATGTTCGTATGTGCTTTGACAATGTTTGACATGAATGGAGTTTTATTATATTTGGTATTTGTGCTCCTATTTGTTATGTTTTGCTGTGTTTTGTAAGCCCATGTGTGTTGGGGCAGCTTTTGGTGCATGACAGCTTTGAAAAATAAATTACTTTTCAATATTGCTGCCCTTTCATGTTTGTGCAGAACATTAGAAACACTTCAGCATATTGCAATCCAGTTCAACATCACAGCAAATACGGCAGAAACCTCTACCGCCCCCTGCTCCTGGGGGAAAGAAATGCAGCAAAGGGGCAACTTGAACTGTAAACACCCGTCATGCAGGCACGCACATATTGAATACACACAGACCTAAGCCGTACTCGGCAACAAGAGAGGGCAGGAGTAATGCGAGTCAATGACAAGGAAATGTTTGTGATTTGAACAAACAGAAAAGCAGATGGACAGACTGGATTCGGTCTCATCTTTCTGTCTACAGTGTCAACATTATGAGATAATGCCTTTGGCTGCCGGAGGGTGTGTGACTACCTTAAACTTGACGTAGATTCTGAGCAGATCAAATTAATTAACTACTTAAAACATTAAAATTAGAGAGTCTGAGCTCACTCCCTCGCACAAGCTCTTAGTGGGGAACTAAGATGATAAGACCAAACGGACACTATTATAGAATGATGATATTTACAGAAAACTACATAAATAAGCGATTGTAACATAATCTATTCTGGAGGATTAAAACTCAAACATTTATCATTGTGAAATGTCATTTTGTCACCCTTAATCTGACGATTGTTGTTGCTCTAGCTAAGAGGTTAAGAAGAGGGATTAGTGACAACAACACTGTCCTTAAGTGACATTATGACAATAAAAGCATCGCTGTATAAATAGACTTCTGACAAGGGCATTCTGAAATAAACATATGGACAAAAACAACATTTTCAATACATTCTGTGTTTAGTGGCCTGTTGCTTTAGTAAAATGTCAGAGGACAATGATAACAGCAACATAAGTATCAATATAAGTGAGTGTGAAATGTTGATTTGTGCATTGCTGTATCCATATAAAATGCAATGCAGTTACTTGTGCGTGTTAAGCAGGTATCTTGCTTTCAGTGACTCGACCGCACAGCAGTGAGGACCAGAACTTGTCATTTAATTGACCACTTTGCTTTATCCTCTAAAATGTGTTATCATCCCTTTCTATTTGTACAACTGGCTGAACTTTTGAAGCAGCCAATTTTAAGTATAATGAGAGACTGAGAAAATGTAATTCTAACTAAACTGATTTATTTTTCTGACAGGGGCTTGTGGACGTTAGACAGACCTGTATGTCTCTGGCTCTCTCGTATGACTGGTAGGCGATCTTCTCCTCCATGCTGGCCAGCTCCTGTTTGAGGTTGAGGATCTCATTCTGGTGAAGTTCTGTCAGATCGTTCAGCTGCTCCTCCAGACGCTCACACCTGAATACACAAACACACATGTGAGAGTCTGGGGAATAATTAGCTTAGACAAAAGAGACACATGCAAGAATTTGTAGAAACACAGCCTGAAGGCATCTGACCACATGGCACCTAACTGAACTGATGACTCGCCCTGACAAGATTAGGGCATGCTTACTCATCTGCTGATCCAACTGGCCAATCAGAGAGTCAGCAGTGTGAGAGTAGGCCAATGGGAGGTACCCAGCAGGAGGAGAGGGATCTATACTGCCGCTTCTTTTGGCAGGCATATAAAATTGGATGGGCAGCATAGCACAAGAATAGACACTAGACTGCCACTGTGTATGTTTGTTTCCTTTTTAACAGATTTATACGGAATATTTCAGGTCGCTAATACAAACATTCTTGATTAATTGATTATTTGTTTGGTCTATGTCAGAAAATAGAGAAAGGGGAAAAGCATGTTTTTCCAGAGCCCAAAGTAATGTCTTCAAAACCCAAAATTATTCAATCATTTTTATAGATTATAAAAAACTAAATATATTCACATTAGAAACACTTGAACCAGTGAATGTCTTTCATTTATGCTTAGAAAATCACTTAATTAATTGATTAGCAAAATTGCTGCTGATTATTTTTTATGTTGATCTGTAAATAGTGTCAGCTCTACATTCATCAACAATGAGAATAATCGTTAATTGCAGGCCTGGTTACGAATGTCCAATTTTAGGCATTTCTTGGTTATGCAAGAGACAGAAATGAGTGGTTTATGAATGATTATCCCCCATTATTCCCAGTGGTCATTCTGTTCTTTTTGCTACTATTTTGGTAGAGGACAAGCACAGACTGCTCTGGACTCCGATGGACATTTTAGGGAGAAAAATGCTCCCGTTTCTTTTACTATGTAAGCTGCTCACTATATCTCTCCTCCTATCCATTATCCTGCCCTCTTAATCTTTGTGTAGGAATGTGAGTGAGCTGCTTACGGCCAACTGCCCACAGACAAACCAAAACAAAAACTGCACAGAGACGTCTGAGTCCAAGCAAGATATGCAGAGCTGAGACAAAGGCTGAAATAACACCAACGATCGTTGTACTTAGAGGACACTTGTGAACTTTGCAGGTGTGTGTCACTTTTATGAAGTGCTCAACTGCTGTCTCAAAACAACAATCTAACATGAGGCTAGTAACATTTTCACATACAGCTCAGTCTAAATGAGTTATTGTAATAGTACTGGTTATGGGGATGTACAATACAACACATAGGAAATAATAAGACTGCCACTCACAATGTGCATAATGCTTGTGACATGTGCTTTGAGGCAGAGTACAAGAGCGGCATCTTTATGCCGGCTTTAAATGTTTATGTAAAGGAGGTTCCAGCCAAGGTTGATGATGAGTCAACAGCCGCACAGCGATATGAATGATCAGTATTGTATTCAGGAGTATGTTTCCAAAAATAATAGATTACTTCCTGATAACACTTACAATTTTATGGGCTTTCTTGTGCAAAACAAATGCTTTAGTAATGTATGATACACACACACTCATATCTTGTCTTTTCTCTCTGTACCTGAAGCGTTCCTCCTGCAGTGCTTGCATAACAACTGTGTAGTCTCTCTGATAGTGGCTCTTCAAACCATCAAGGTTCTCCTCTAGCCTTGTCTGGCCCTCCCTCAGCTCCTGCATCTCCTGCAGCAACATGTCTAGGCTGGAGCTCTGGCTCCTCTCTAGTGTGTTGCCCTTGGAACTTGGGGGCCCTCCGGGTGCCCCTGTGGTGCTGTTGGCCCCCGCTGAGCCTGATGTAGCACTAGAGCAGTCATCCTCACTACCGTACTTGGGGCTGGGTTGGAGGTGATGCCCAGCGCTGCCCAGTGAACGTCCACCAGCCCCTGTCACACCTTCTTCTACTGAGGGGTCGTCCAGAGAGTCTTTAAGCGACGGGATGTTTTCAGCGCTGCCAAATTTGTTGCGAATCAGCGATGCAATCTCCCGGGGTTTGGACACAACGGCCCCAGCAGCAGAGTGTGTGGCGTGGGAGATGCTGGAGAGGCCTCCCTTTACGCTGTCCACCACGCCTTCACTGAAGCCTGTGACTTTGGCTCCGACATCCTTTAGGCCCTGTTGCATGTCCCGCAGAACATCCTTGGGCTGGCGTGGGATACCGTTGTGCTCCACTTCCCGTAGCTTCCGGTGGTAGTGCTCCAGTTTCCTTTGCAGCTGCTGGATGGTCTGCGCAGACTTCTGGTTCTTTTTCTCAAAAACCTGACATCCACAGAACAGGTTTCGATTAGTGAGGGACTAAACATGACACTGCAATAAACTACTCCATTTCCATATATTTAAAAAGTTCCCTGCCTACCCCTAGAGACACGCACAGTGAACAAACAGGTTTAGTGTTAATGCACTGATTTTAACATAAGTCTGTTAAAAATAAATAAGACAATTAGTTCCCTGCATTCATTTTCTCTTTGAAATATACATATTAATAGTTTCATAGTGTGCAACAACTCAGAATTTTACCTGTTTGATGCGTGTGCTTTGCTGTTTGTCCGCATTGTTGGCCAGTTTGAGGTACTCTGCAACGTTGTCATCCCTGGCTGTCTGCTCGATCTTAATCTGCTCTGTGAGTTTGAGGATTTTCTGCTGCAGCTGGGCGATTGCCTGCTTTGTGCGCTGAGGATCTGGGGTGCAATCCTCACCTCCCGGGAATGAATTGTCTGCCCCACATGAAAAAGTCAGGGGTGTTTGGCCCAGCCCGCTCACCTCCAGCCGGTCGATCTAAAAGTGGGGAGAAGGGGGAAGAAGAGAGGTAGATTGGGGTAGGTAAAGGGTCAGAGGAGGAAAAGAGGGATTAAAGAGGAAAATAAAAAGGGGGAAAACAAAGAAGAAAAAGTGTGAGTTGCATATTGAGGGTTCTTAGTCATTTTGCTGACACACACACACAGAAAAACAGGCTTCTGCATTTCTTGCACCCAGTCACCGGGAAATAGGGCCAATTTAGCCCGTTGAAAAGGCAACTCGTGGTCAGTTTCCTTTGAAGCGGAAGATGCAAGATATTACTTTTACATTCGTTAACAAAAGAAAAGAAAGTGGTAGAAAAAACTAAGATTCATAATTGTCAGTACATCTATACAAAACTCAATACTTCCAAATGTGAATCCACAGCTGACCGCACGTCTCTTTTTCTTTGGTAAAACAGGCAAGAACAGAATGAAAAGAGTATCAACCAAATCTCTTTTGTTTGGCTTGCGATAACCCGAGGACAAGACTGACAGGATATTAGATTTTTGTAAATAAATCAGTTTTACAGATTAATTTTCTGTCTGTGTTGTTCAGACATGATTTTATCAATAGGCCACTAAACATTTGTGTAACAACCAAAGAAATCTAAATTGTGTTTTTCCTGTATTTTCATGAAACAAGATTAACTCTACCTGAGAAGACAGTGAACTCAGCAGCGCCTTCATTTCCTCAATGCCTCAGGGGAAGAATACACACTGTGATACTGTTGAAGCTAATGATGCTTCAAGGAGGGATCGTGATCGAAATATTCTTCTCATCACTGAGCATGTCCACAAAATAAGCAGCTAGTTCTGACAGCACAGCTTGGGGTTTTAGAAGCTACCCAGAAAAACCGCCGCACCGGTGACAGTTATTCACCTTGGCATCCACCCCTCACACAACATCTGAATAGGCTTGCCATTTATTACCGCTCCATAACAGGTCAAAACAAAGCACCGGACGCTCACCTGCATACCCAACAGAATGACTAATCGATGACAGGCACCACAGTCAACAACACAAACCACAGCGCATCCGGGAGAAAAGCACACGAGTTGAAGTACCGACACATGAGCAGAAGTCACAGAAGCGACCTTAACACGCGCATAAAGCAACTCACCTTTCCATTCGTCAAACGGATGAATTGCTCCCAGTGCATTTTCCCAAAACTGAAGGCGAACTGTGTATTTTCATCTGCTCTGACACTTTGTTAAAGTTAAAATAGCTAAATCCGCGCCGGTTCTTTTAAGTTTCGCCGGCAAGCTGTTGCTCAAACTTGCCCGGCTTGTTGTGAAAGTTGAAGCGCACCTGAAACTCAGTTCACTGGGCAGAGCGGGAAGCTCCGCCCCCTCCCTCCACTCACAGCTGAGGGATGACATCATCCCGAGCAGCTCGGCAGGCAGCCGTCAATCATCCTCCCCTAGAGCAGAAATAGCTCCTCAGTCAGGGACTTTTTTCATTCTACTCTAATAGATTCACCGAGAGACTAACAACATTCACAGACAAATAAAAAATACTACTGTAGCACTTATCAACCGGTATTATTAGGATACAACTGCTGTCACTATTATAATTAGAATAGTACATTTATTTAAGTACTGTGCTAATGTGTTAAAGTACAGATTTAAAGGAAGTTATACTTTACTTGGGTACTTCCATTTCAACACTTTACTCAGAGGGAAGTGTTACACTTTATAACTCCACTACATTTATTTGACAGCTGTAGTTATTATTTACTTTTCAAATTAAGATGTTTACATACAGAATATGTGATCACATATTTATAACATACCATACACCTATGTAGATTAACATATAAAATAGTTCAAATTAGTTCTACCTCGACCAACCACAACAGTAAACTGTGTGCAACTTACACTAAAATGAATAAGAAATGTCAATATGATGCAATGTCAATCATAATGGATCTCATTCATGCCACTTTTAACAGCAAACAAATAAATGAACTACATGGAAGAATGAGCAACATAAAACCACACAAAAACTCCAAATGCTTGCTGATCAATATCTAAGTTTTGCTCCACAAAAACGAGAAAGTTTCTTGGTTTTGAAATAATTTGGAGAATAATCTTTGCAATCAGAGTTATTCTGTAAAGATGAAATCATGTTAATTGAGACTATATCTTCCAGCCACTCTGTCTATGTGTAGAGAGGCGCTCTGGAGGGCAAGAAAAACCAGTGTGACATCCTTTTATCATGCAGACACACACACACACACACACACACACACACACACACACACACACACACACACACACACACACACACACACACACACACACACACACACACACACACACACACACACACACACACAAATGTCACACACATTCATTTGAGTACATTGAAAAAATAGATTTGGCAAGTTATTTTTAGGTAATTTTAACTTTTAAATTAAATGGTTTTGCACCCTGTTGATTACATTACAGAAGTGTTAAACAGAAGAAGGCCCACATCCATGAGTCAAGTGACCTAACAACTGTTGTGTACAGTAAGTCTAATGATGATCAAATCCTCCTGACTGGCAGCCAAGGCGATCAAATGAATCAGAGCACCAGAACAGCCTGCTGGGCTGGCACAGTAGAGATCTAAGAGGTGACGTTTCAGAGCAGCACCTGGTCAGTTCTCGGCTATAAACAAAACAGTATAAACAGCTTTATGAGGGCGAGCATGAATTTAGTGCTCATTTCATCCATACAGTATGAGCACTCAATGGGGTAAATGTGCAGATTTCCCAGTTTGCTCTTGTCTAACAAATGACCACATTACCTGAATAATTAAACCTGTGCCCTCTGGCTAAAAATATACCGTAGATAAAGAGGGCAAAGGACGAGTCAGCTGAACCCTTTGGACTGGAGTATCCAGCAATAGAGTAGATAGAAGTTTTAACACGTGATAAGAAGGCCTGGTGATCTACTGGCACCAAATCAACGGCCTTTCATTGATGAAATAGCAGAGTTCTTCTGTTACTTATGCAAAGAAGCACACACAGCTGGTCAGTCAGGTGGTGTACAAGGGTGTTTCGTCTTTTACAGCTTTATAGACCACTTACATTCTCCATGACGGGTAACTGCAAATTTATGATCTCATTTTAATACAGACTCAAACGGCTACCACACAGCAAAGCAAAGTTTCTCTGATCCAGATAAAGAGTTCCAGTTACTGAACAAATTGTCTGTAGGATCAGTGTCATCCTCAAATGGTGGAGTTTTTCTGTGACTAATCATGCATGTTATTAAAGATGGTGAGCTGAAGGATCAGGCTAATTTCCCAGAGTTGACACAGCCAAACATATTGATGTGGTGAGCCACTGACGTAAGAAGAGACAGGCACTGCATCACTGGAGCTCATGTAGCCTAATGAGGGGACCAGAGTGTGTGTGTGTTTGTAATTGGGGGGCTGCCTGATCCCACTGTGATTAGACTTTATCAGTAAATAAGACAAAAGGGTCTGCATGGACCTGTCCCCTTGCCCTTAGGCTTCTTGCTTTCAGTTTGTTGTCACTCCACCCTTGTCCAAAACGGTGTCTGCCTGCTGGTGGAGCAGGTTGTGCAACAGTCTCTGATCCCAGTAAAGCAAGTTAGAGCTGTGAAGGGCAACCCTGCCTTACTTTAGATCCACCCTCTGGCAGGGAAAAAGCCCAGCCAAACCTAAACACTCAGACCTACAGCCAAACGTCTCAACAAACAGGCATTTTAAAGCATTACTTGGCAAATGTTGTTAGATATGCATCACACATAATTAGAGCCACGCAACAATAACATCGTGTGCAGCCCCATCTCAATCTCTAGCAGCCACACAGGACACACATATGCTTTAAATTTCTCTCTACAATGTAGGTCATAGAGCAGAAGCTGGACGGATGTTCTCCTTCACGATATTTTGGGGGCAATCTCTCTGTTCTCGTTTCTTTCTTCCCCATAGCTTCAGACGTCCTTGTTTTCTCTTCCTCTAAATCCTGTATAATGTGTTTGTTGTTTTGTCACATGACTCAGGTGAGTTCAGGTTCAGTAATTGATGAGACGTTCAGATAGCCAAAGAGTGGAAACAGACAGTCTTAAGCTTCTCGTTACACACACACACACACACACACACACACACACACACACACACACACACACACACACACACACACACACACACACACACACACACACTCTCTAACCAGGTCATTGTGAGTGGAATTCAAACCTCATTACCATCCATGACTGCTGATTATTGTTAGAAGATGATGAATTTGTACACTGCATGTTTAATAATGAAACAAAATCCTCATATTTGTCATATTTGAGACTTATAGCTTATATAATGGTCTTAAATACAGTATTTAGCGTAAACAGGGCAGTCATAAACCATAGCATTGAGCTGTGCTGTGGTTGTTTTGAATATAAACATTTTGGTGTTGTTAACCCCTTTCTATTTTCTTTCACACAAAATGTTTTCTCTATGCTCAAGGTCAAGTTTCTGCTATTTGTATGTGAGTGCAGTACAGTACCTTGTTGGCTGTTATGCCTCGCATTCCTGTGATGTCAGCTTGTCTCTTGTGCCAAGATGCAAGAGAAATACTACTAGGATACTGTAACCTTAGTGTAGAGTTCTGCTCTACACATCTCCTATTACAGCATTCTCTGAAGTATGTCACAGCACATCAGAGTTTTAGTAGTTCTAGGCTAAGAGAGCCGGTTCTCCAACCTTGCTTATCTAAAGAGTCCAATATCCATGAGCAATGGGACCTTGGATCCATGATGAACATAAGGGTTAGGGTTTTTTAAAAATTAGGGTTTTTTTTAGGTGTACGCTCAGTACTGTGACTGAATAATTTCTGTCATCCGTCCACCTGTAAAGAGTCATTTTGAATTGTACAGCTGTCCTCTCTCCATTTATACTGCTTGTATCTCTCTGGCCTTATCACTCAGCAGGCATGGAAGTCAATCACCTCTGACTGGACTGAACTTCATACTCCTGATTAGTTGGTTTGATCTTTAACCCGGCAGACAATCAGAGAGCAGTTGTCAAAGCAACATGACATCACTTAGTGATCCCGATATCTTTTATAAAACAGATACAAATGTGTAAACGTGTGCCTGACGGTGTGTGGTTGGCGTGGCAAAGCAGAAATGAGCATGCAATGAAGTGCATGTTGGTCAATGGCTGCACTTATTAGTTATTTATAGTTATCAAAAACATCAGCGTGACAAGTCTGTGCCATATTCAACACTAAACCTTTTTTTTTTCTGCAATCCCATTTTCATTTCCTTGTGGCTTCAGTTCCCACACAGGCATGTCAAATGAAGCAGTGCTGAAATTGACACAAAGATGGTTTTTTTTTAAATGGAAATCCGCTTTTCGTTTCCTTTAAGGGGATCCAATGTGGCAACAATGAACCCCATTCACCAGATATAGAAAATTACATAACTCCATGTGATGCTGGACAAGAGGTATTTAACTTAACACATGCACTCATGAATTAGCACAAAACACAACACAAACTACTAATCATGCACGACAGAAGGATAAACACACAGCCAATGCATTTCCTAAGGAATTCAGAGGGTGTGAGAAAAGCCCTTCATGTTCACATTCAAAAGAAAGAAACGTACATCAGCTGAGAGTGCAGGTCTGGCGAGAAAGAGAAAAAAAACAGAGGCTTTTCTGGGGCCCAAAACAAAGACTTTAAATCCCTATGATTTCAAAACAAAATCTGTCTCACACCACGAGATTGGTCTCCTGCCAGATTTTGTGGTTTCTTAGTTCTGTAACACCTTTTATGCAACAGCATCTTATTTAGTTACAAAACATAGGACACGTAACACACTCATTTTAACAGGTAGCCATATGAACATCATATCAAGGTAAACACTTGTTCTGGGGGTTATGACATGAGGCTTGACTCATTGACGGAAATAAATAAAAGGAGTCAAAACCTGAAAACACACATGATGACCATGAATGAACAACGCACACTATTTACATGTGGAGACTCACGGTGTAGGGAGTAGGAAGTGGAGAGGTGTCAGCAGTTACCAGGTTGAGAATGACCTCCATGGCGGGGAGACACATGCGCACAGCGTGGACTGGAATTTAGTTTGGTCTGTCTATCTGTTTGTGTGTCCCTTTGGAGATGACCACAGCCAGGGGAGAGGGGAAGAGCACTCATCACTCAGGACACTTCAGCCAAACAAAGTCCTCTTGACTCAAAGTCCACCGGACAAAGACCCCACTTGACAACAAGGAAGTAGAGACTCTTACTCTGAATTATGGTTGGCTCGATTGAACATCCAGAATCCATAGAGTGCTCGGAGTCTCCAGCAATGAACCATGACTATTGATAGCCGCAGAGTCTAGGCAGTGTTGTACTGCTGGTTCATAGAGCAGCCGCTCCTCAAAGCCCATGACCACGCTTCAGTGCCAACACACGCTCGGCAGTACACAGCAACCGGCAGAGAGCCTATGGAGCACACATATGTGCGCTTCGATAAGCACGACTCATACAGACAGCGTGCATTCGTGGGAGAACAAGGACTCCTCTGGAGCAAAGGGTCCGTCTGACGCGGGTTTGGGGTGACAGAGCCGAGGCAGTTAATCGGATAAAGATTTGCAGGCTTGGATGGAGGCAGGGTTAAAAGAAGGAAGAGTTTACTGTGAAGTGAAGTGTTCAAAGAGTCCGGGGAGGGAGAGAAGAGAAGCAGAGACCCAGAGGACGGATGTGAGGGGAGTGAGGGAGCAGACAAGGAAGAAAAAAAAAAGCCCACCAGGAGCTGTCACTGAGAGGGAGACGGAGCGAGAGAGAGGGGGCAAAGGAAAGAGGGGTTGTGAGAAAGCTTTGTGAAGGGAGAAGGGGGGGCTTTTCTTCTGTTGGAGTTTCTAGGCCAGCTCAACTCCAAAACAGTGGCTAGCTCAGGCAGAAAGAAAGGGAGAAAAATCTTCCACTCCCGCCTTTCAATTATCACACAGTTTGATTGTCGCAGCCAATCAGCTTCCTGAGTGATCACGCTGGAATGAATCACTTTCCACTGCATGTGTGCGCTAAGAAACAGGGTTAGACCAAATGTTCCTGCTGACCAGTAATACACACAGAACTGCGTGAACGGTGTTTTAAATGGCATTTCCTTTCACATATGTTGTAAAACATGAAATACACAGATGTTAAGCAGTGGACAGTGTTGGTTTAATGTGGAGAACAAAAACTTGCACCCAAGAAAAGATCCATATTACACAGATTACACGGTCATAAGATGATTACAAAGCTGCTTTTCAAAACTGTGCATGTGTGCACACATGGCTATAGCCTCGTCACTGCGTTAAATATCCACTGACGAGAAGGGCTTAAACACTGCTTAGGTAATATTCTATTGCAATTTCACAGCAACAGCATGGTGATCACTTTTACTAGAATTCTAATGCTTAATTATGTTTAAAAGGAAAAAGTTCATAAGCACAATTAACTGTAAGAAAATTGTCACTATCAACTGTCACTGTAGATTTATCACATTCGTATAGGTAGTAAAATGTAAACTACAATCCAATGGACATTTCCATTTGGAGATGAGGTCACTGTCTAAATTCAGTGCCTAACAGTCTGACGTTGGTCACCTTTATTGCAGCTAAACACATGCAAATTCGTAATAAAATGCTCCTACGAATACCATTTTATAAGCTGTGGCGCATTGTTCTCCACGATAAAATATTGGTGTTAGTGAGCCATCACTTCCTAAAGTGTACAAACCAATTAGGGAGAAAAAGCAAAGCAGGGTGCGGGATAAGGCAGGACAAGGGCTACTAAAGACGTCTGTGCAGAAGCCGACAAGGGGGGGGGGGGAGAGGAGAGCATGAATACAGGCTTTAGTGAGAGAGCGGGAGGACTTAAGGGACCGGGAAAGAGAGGGTAGGCTTTAGGGAAAAGGCTGCTTATGTAAGGACAAACCTTACTTGTTCAGATGTAAGTGCAAGTGTGTGACATGTAGGTTTGACCCCAGTATTAAATCAATGTGCCACATGGCAGCATTCACTCGTTGAAAGTGTGAGCTCTTTCCTAACATTGCAAAAGAAATTCATGTATTCCAAAGCTCAATATCATGAAAGCAATATTGTCTTTAATGCCATTTACAGCTGTAACTACTGGCGGGTTGTCAAACTAGTGGTTTACTGAATCAGGTTCCACCATTGAAATTTAACACAGTCTCCTAGTAAAGACTTTATTAGAGATTAAAGTCGGTTTAATATAATATTTAACACCGTATAAATCAGAAGCAATAAATTATGTAAACAGGAAGTCACTGTAGCAACACAAGCTGTAACATGCCCAAATTAACAGTTTTAGGGGCCAAACAGTATATCAAACAAAACTACTAATCCTTTATAAATGTAGGTATGACTTTGTTTTATTTATATATACATACAAGGAGAAATAGGTGTATTTCAAGAGGAATATTAAATGAATGCAAAGATAATCACACAAATATGATTTGGTCATTTAGCCTAGTTTAATATTATTGGCTAGTTAGACTTAAGAGTAAATATTTAGTAACAACTAATCTCTATGTAAGACCTACTTTGTGTGGTGTAACCTTTTGTCATTTAGTGATTGGTAAGTCGCCACTTAGTAAACACGTATAACAAGGCTTAGTTTGAGCTGGTGCACCCTGTTCCTGGACTGCGACCATAAGTAAACATATGTCATAAGGTATTTTTCTTACAGATGGTCAAGCCTTTTGTCACTTCGGGGAAACCCACACTGTGTCTTCCCACTAACAAATTCCTTTCAGTCACGAATGCATAACATTTATTCTTTCCCGGCTCTCATTGTCATTCCAGCCTGAGGTCTGAAGTCTCCTATAGATGCTATGTGGCCCCCAGCAGATACCGTCAGTCCAGGAATACTTAAGCTTTCAGGGTGACTCAGGACATCTTTACATACTCTCTAGTAGCATCCCTTGATTACATACCTCAAATAGCAGAGTGGCTCCGCAGTGACAAATTCACAAAGGGGGGAGGGAGGATACTCAAGCCCTGACAAGTGACTAATGCTCGAAAAACAAAATAGAAAATGGGGATATTTGCCTTCAGGGCTGCTTTACCTCATTACTGCCAGATTAGCTGGTCAAACTTAGGGAGAAGACAGCTGGGACATGTAATTCATGTAAGTAACATGTTAGCTACGTCATTATTGGAAAAAGTATTTGTCTTTGCAATGTGTTATTAGAATTCAATTAGAAATTGCATTTTCAACTCAAATATGATTTCTTAAAATACAGAGGTCAAATTTGGAGTGTGAGATTGGGAGTAATTATGCATCTTATTGCTGACTGGCCAAAGACTAAGACTAAGTTGAATGTAGACATTTTCTACAGAGACACATTTGGGATCCGAGTTGTGAATTAGTGTGGAATTTCACTGCCGACTAAGTTAAATTATAGTATTTACAATAGGTGAATCTTTATGTGCGAGTATATTTGTGTAAATAGGTTCAGTAAAAGATCGCTGTTGAGATCTTTTACTGAGTCTCATTTAATGGGTTTGAGACAGATGTAGCCTTGTAGACAAAACAATGACCCAATTTGATGAATACATCACATTACAATATCTCTTTCTCTCTCACACACACACACACACACACACACACGCATTTTACGCATGTGTTAAGCGGACATGACCTGCTGAACTGGTGATGCATGTGGCCAATCCAGAGCAGGCATGCTTATCTAGTTACATATATGACACACCTATGACAGGAGTAAGACTTTAGGCTTCAACAGTATCGTGTGATCAATAGTTTAAGAGCTTCTATTTCAATTAATTAACAAATAATGTTATAGAGACACGTTCAACTTTGAAAGCTAATGATTGTTTGGCACATTTCATTTGTTTTATTTAATTTATTGGAAATGTTCCAATCTCATTAATATTTGTTTTCTATAAAATACCTAAATGAAAAGTATAGAGGGTTGAGCACAAGAATAAAAATGTACTCACCCACTCTATTAATAAATTGCAGCTCTACGACCTTGTTAGTCTGTATTTTACTTTGGAATACGGGCAGAAATGTTATGTTGCATGTGAACATTTTCCTACACTAATGGAATTAACTAGTAAAGGAACTAGGTATATGACAATCATGCAGCAAGTTGAACAGCAACATTCTTATGGAAAATGAAGTTTGACAGATCTAAACTAATGTTTTGTAATAATTTCAAAGCCATATCTCATGTGCCGGATGGGCTGAATGCAAAAATAGTCACACACTTGTTTTAAGGTTGAAAATCAAGTATTTCGGGGGAGACGGAAACTTTGAACTCTTTTATTGCTAAGCTTGGCTTCTATGACAAGTACACAACAGTGGCAAGCTTCCCTCATTGCTCCACTCAGTTAAATATGACTGCTTTCACACTAAGTATCAAACTACTACAGTGAAGAATATCAAAAATATGATTTTTACATGCAGTATTTTTCTGCTATGAAAAACAGAGGTACTGTACATTTTGAATGGACAAAGCTTTGAATGATGAGCTCATACATGACAAAGATTTTGTCACACAGGCAGCAAGATTCTCGTACTACATAATGCTCATTGTCATTCGGGAAAAAGAGCCTGGTGCTGAACTGAGGCCAGACGGGAGTTACACAGCCAAAACGTTCTGGAAGAATCCAGAAGACAAAGAGAAGACACTGGCTCTGCTGGAACTGGACTGGGATTGGAGAACGGGTGAATTGAATAAACATGATGAACACTGAGCCATATAGAGAGTGAGAGTAAAATTTGAATTCAATTAGAGAGCTATTGCAATTGGGACAACATGATGTTTTAAAGGCTTTCTAAGGATTTATTCTCCCAATTATTATGCATCTATGCGTAGAATTAACCAAAGCATTGTTTTACTGTTTCCATGTGATCGTAAATTCTGATGGGTTATGGTGTGGAACGCTTTGGGGTGTGAGAGGTTACGTAAAAGGCAGAAGAGCGAGAGCTTTGTCTGCATGGACTGGGGGTAATTAAAGCCTGAGAGAGGAGACAACCATGACTCGGGGCTCAGGCCTCGTTGAACAATACCTTCCCCCCGAAAAGAAGCCCCCTGTCCAACCCTGGCTGTCCAGTCCTTCCTAGTCTAAGTTCCAGTATAATCAACGGCCCTATTAGCAGTTACATAAACCGCAGGGCACTTTAAACACAAGGGCCATTATGACTGGCGAGGTCAGAGAGCGTGAAACATCTTAGGAGCCAAGTCCAATACTGGCATCTACAAGGGCCAGACAGGAAGAAAAACAAACAAACGTCAATAACAACAACAACAACACAAACAATTCAGCATTCTCAGTCTTATTCCCTGTCTGGACACAGATTACAGTGAATAGCATGTCAACTGTTTTTACTGGAACTACTTTCTACTAAAGAAATCAGTCCGTGTAAAACCTTACAGCAGATCTATGGTATGTAAAGCTGCTTACAGGTCAGCGTTGTACAGTATAATGTTTGAACCTTTGACAGTGAATGAAGCAACTATGTTGGCTTACTGGAAAATACATGTATATGGCATGCCAATTTACCACCAGTAGATCTATACAAATAAATAGGTGGGCCACTATATAGGCCAATATCAGCTTATTGCAGATATATCTGTTTTGAAGTTGGTGAATAAGTAAGGTTTGTGGTCATTTAGAGGTTATTTATGTCCTGCATAGTATACATTGTGGTCAGTCATTTAAATAACAAAATAAGGGATTCTTTGTTTGTCTATGTTATTTACTCATGTAAAAAAATAAATATTAAAGTGATATCGCATTAGCCGCAAAACTCCAGTGTTGGTTGGGTTATAAACTTGAGCGTTTTTATTTGTTTTCCAGTATATGTATGAGTACGAATGTGCACCCAGTGTTGGTACATAGGGTGAGACAAAGTGTGTATGTACAGCTGTGTCTGTACGTGAAGGGAAACAGAGTGGATATGTGGGCAGAAACAATGTTTGGCCAATGGTGGTGGTTGGTATTTGTTGGAGTTGCTTCTGTTTATACTCATTAAGAGCAGATAGATCCGCACACCAAATAGCTCAAGTTTAAGGGATTGTAATGCTGCTATGTAACATTTTGAGCACCAGGCTACCAGGCACGTGTTTGTATTTCTCATCATTGTATCTGTTTATACTCAGCCCATCTTGGTTATGCAACATGGAAACAAAAAAGGGCACTCGCCCGTAATGCGCATGTTTATCTGGCTAGATGCTGTACAATACCCTGTGTTAGTACCATGGGGCATTATGCAGAACATTACACACTGCCAGCCTATTCATAAGCAGGAAGGTGAAGAATCCAGAACAAACAGTCCCAGCATTTTGTCCCTGAAAGATTATTTGGTCAGGCTCTTTCTTAGTTTTCCTGTCCCTCCACCCAAACCCCATAACAGTCATTGCGGACTCAAGTTGACCTCACTATCCACTTTGAACCAGACTTATTGGTAGGGTTGGGAACCGGCTCCTAAACACAAATGGCGCGTTTTCTGGACTTGGTGGAGCTTTACAAATCGATGCATTTCGTTTTTGTTTTGTCTCTGCACTGTGGGAAGATTAATAAAAGTTGGAGCACAGGAGACCGTGCACCATGGGCCGCATGTTTTGTTCTCTGCAACAGCTGATTGCTGTTCGGCGCTTCAGCTCTCTCTGCCTCTCACTCGCTCCACACACAGCGTCTCCGCTACTCTTAAAACATGAGTCATCATTCTCAACCCGGTCGTATCATTTTCTCCAACACGCAATGAATGTTACGTAGCAATGAATACAATTATTATTATTTATTTTTTTGTTGTAAACGTTTGCAAGCATTGACACGGTCGGGCAGCTGTTGTATTTACTGCCCGACGTATGCTGGAACCGGTCTGTGTCACTTCAGCAGGTTTCAGTGTAACAGTAGGGAAGACCAGGGTACATTATAACATCTCAATTCGTAACAATCAGAACTAACTTGTGAAGGAAAAATAGAATGACTAGATTATAATTTCATCATATTATTTAATAACAACAACCAAATCAACCTGTATGCAAGTAACTTAGTGAATTGTGAATAAGAATATACATTTGTGTAAAGGTTTTCATTTTTGTTCATGTGAAATAAGCATGTGACCTATTTTGACCCCCTCAAAGAATTGGAATCAAGAAGCGATAAGAACTGAAATTG
Organism: Cottoperca gobio; assembly: GCF_900634415.1. Classification (NCBI taxonomy): domain Eukaryota; kingdom Metazoa; phylum Chordata; class Actinopteri; order Perciformes; family Bovichtidae; genus Cottoperca; species Cottoperca gobio. The sequence goes on from NC_041361.1 coordinate 6,207,189, forward strand.
ATAAGCAGAACCGGAATCGTTAAAATCCAAACGATACCCAACCCTACTTATTGGATGGTCGGTGACCTGGGTACTGTTTGGGAAGTTTCAGCAAGGCTTCACTGTGTGAATTAGGCCACTAGGAAGCAGTAGATTTCATAACAGGAAGACAGATAATGAGGATTGTCATTTTGCTAATAGGAAGTTATCATCAGCGCTTGACAGCTATTACCTAATGAATATTTTAGAGGGCAATCTCTCAGATTATCTAACAGTGTAATGGACAGTCTCGTGTACTGAAACAAACTTTTAAAACTGAGCTCACAATCCTTAGTCAAGATCAGAGTTGAGACCGAATCAAATTCTGCTCCACTTTGTGTGAAAGCTGAGTGCTCCTCCATGTCTGATGCATACTGAACACAGAAGGTAAACAGATCTTTTTCCAATGATATGAAACTAACAGTCCATATGATACTCCCCTGAACGAGGCTTGGTGAATTGCTATTCCAAGGATGAATGTGGAATATCATACCATTACAACAGAATGTTACAATAAATGATTATCACAACCAACTACAGCCTACTTGAATACTACAACCAGCTACAGCCTTAATCCACAAGGGGGAGCTAGAACACAGAATATGCGGGTCATCTGCTGTCTGGACAATTGACTCTGCTACGTGTCCGTCTTTGACAGCACATTTTCTGACAGTTTTCCTGTCAATAACCCTTTTGTTTTTTTACGTCATTCTTTCATTACCACTCGTCTTATTGACAGACATGAAGCCCTTTATGTAACATAATTCAGACCTGATGTGGGAGTGACATCAAGGCTCTGAGAGGTTCTGAGAACAGGGAGGAAGGGAGGATATGTCAAGGAGATAAACAGAAGACATGGCAAGAGTGGGGGTGGAACATGTGGTGATGTAATATTTCAATACAGGAGATCATCAGAGCAGATTAGAAAAAGTCATGAAAGATCCAAGTCTATTATCAGCATGGATAATCTTTTTAATTGTGATGCTATATCATTTTTGGATAGATTTTAAACCAATTGCATTATCTGCCTGAACAAAAACAAATATACTAACAATGTTGTTTCAGTGGTATAGAAGTAATATTCCAGTGGGAAAGTGACCCTTTTTTGGATAAAAAAAATCATTAAGATTCCTAGGATTCCTGCTGGCTGACGCACATGAGAATGAGAGGATTGGATCTAGTTATTAGAGACAAAATATGACAATATTTCCCTTGAGGTTGTGATCAGATTTGAATTGTGTGTGTGCATGAGTGTTCTAAGTGGGTCAGTGGAGCAGAGCTGAGCTCAGCGATCTATAGCCTCATCCATAATTCATCAGAATCACACAAATGATAAAGAGCAGGGAGTGGCAGGGATGCAGAGCGTGCCCTGTCTGAGTCTGTCTGCATGTTTTCTCTGCTCCCTCTCTCATAGAATGAGCAATTTCCCTTTGAAAACAATATGCTGACCTCTCATAATAAAGAGAAGAAAACTAAACATACTTTTTCATAAGAAGGGCAGAGTGGTGTATTACTAACACAAGTAAAGGAAGTCCTTTTCATACCTAGAACTGACAGTCAAAGCAAACACCGCAGACCTGTAGAAATGAACCCAGCCAGAGGACAGTGCCTGAGGAACAGACATGTGGGTCAAGGGTGACCAGAACATCCTCAGTGACTGACTGACCAAGTATGTGGCAATCCTGCAACGGCTGAGAAAACAGCAGCGATGAACGTGCATGCTTACACTAATGTCCTCTTTCACACACACACACACACACACACCAGCCCAAAGAGGAAGGACCAGCTGCAGGCCAAATATAAATACAGAAAGAATGACCCATAGTGACTTACTGCTGCTGACATACACATAATTACACACAATAGAGTTAAAAATATTCAAGTGCAGGCCCCAATAAGTATTATATTAACCAGTTAAAGTATACATTGTTGAAATACAGTCTACATGACCTTTTGATTTTTTTAAGAATCAGTTTATTGCCAAGTAGATTTTCACATACAAGGAATTTGCTTTGGTGTATAATGGGGCACACATAAACACAGTAAAAAAAGAAGAAGTAAATACTATAAAAACTATGATTAAAACTATATATATATATATATATATATATATATATATATATATATATATATATATATATATATATATATATATATATGTAAAAATAAAGGTGTACAAGAAACATAAATATACCAAAAATGTCAAATTACTGTAAAGAAATATGTTCAGTATAAGAAATAGAGGAGCTGTGCAGTTTTGAAGTGGTAGTATAGTATATATTAATATATATGAATGACCTTGAAAAGTGAACTTCACAAGCACTAGTTCAGACATCTGTCTATTAATAGCAGGGAAGCAGGCAGAGAGCTGCAGCAGACTATCTTCATTCAGACCCAGATTATGAACCTATAAAACTGCTTTAGAGGGAGGAACAGTGGCATCAAACTTACTGCTTCATCTCCCTCTCTTTCCCCATGACTCTGTCCATCCTGCTGATCAACATCCGCCCTCACACACATATACAAACACACAAACACATACACACAAACACATGTACACACACATACATACATTTATCTTTGAAATGGTCCTCCACCCCATTTCTCTTTTGAGCACTTCTCTTAGTCCTTCCTTTCACACCATCACACCCGCCTCGATGGTTTCACACACAAATTAGCTTGTTATGCATAAACTGTGAAGACGTGATGTGTATGAGTGTGTGTGTGTGTGTGTGTGTGTGTGTGTGTGTGTGTGTGTGTGTGTGTGTGTGTGTGTGTGTGTGTAGTAGCCTAAATGTGTTCCCACTGTTGTGAATGCTAATAGTAACCAGCGACGGATAAGGGCGTTGGCCTATATGTATAATCACATATGAATATTCAACAGCCTAATTAAACAGGATGGGGCTATGCTTCAAAGGGAGCACAAACAGTTGGGTGGCGAGTTCAACCACACACAAAGACACACACGCACATGATGCATGCACATGCACGCCCGCACACACAAAAGATGAGGCTACTCTCCGGATTTTACATGCTACAACAAAACATTTACAATGCATCTATTTACTTTGCTTTGTTCATTCTCTTTGAAGTGGAAGACATGAGTCCCATTGAGGCACACACATTTCTTTACAGACTCTCTTCGTACATCATTCAGAGGGCTTCCTTTAAATAATGTGGCAGAAAACACATTGAAGAAACAGCGGAGTCTCTTTAGCACTGAAATCCTAGCGGTAGGGTGCCATTCTAACACGTCTCCTGTGTAGCTCTGTCATTTGAAATATTTGACAAAAGAGAAAGCTTAATTATGAGGTTTAGAATAAACAGTATTTAAGACAAAGTAGGCAAATTTGGCCAATTGCACAAGAGTCTCATTTCAGATTTCTTCCCCCCACTCTAAGAGGTTGTTTTTCTACCGGACAGACGGATGAGGTGGCTGCGAGATCAGACGGGGGGAACCTGTGAGCATTCAGCTGGGTAAAGCTGCTACGGCCCTTTTTGAACATCACCCTGTTACCATGGAGATGGGCAACCGGCTCCACTGGACACAGATGAGAGGGAGAAAGAAACGGTCATATCCACTAAACATTACCTTCCAGACTTATCTTAACCCCAACAATCACCCTGTTTAAAAGGATACTCGTTTTAAATTAAGAGCTTACATAGACACCTTCATTTGTTATAGATAACACAGTAGAAATGGGACAATAGGAACATTTCATGACATAATTATAATGGCCAAAATAATAGTAAAATAATAGTTTTTGTTTTGAATGGCTTTCTGGTTAGATGCCTGAAATAAGGTCTGCGTTTAACACAAGCTTAGGAGACATACACTACGTCAGTGGATACCCCACTCGTACAGTTTCAAGCTTTTACGTGCCTTAAACAAGATGGTTGCTAACAAGTGATACGACTAAACATCATCACGTCTAACACTAGTCCGCGGTCTGGTGGAAACATCTTTTCTTTAAACATGGTCATTTGGTACTGACACTTGAATGTCAAATGTAAACGGAAACAAGTGACCTGTCCCATCCATTGTACCCACAATTTGACTTGCTTCCCTCAGGAAGGCGCTTTAGATTGCCACAAGCCACCGAAAATGTCAACAAGAAATCTTTGTCCCAAGCAAAGTTAATTTATTAAATACACAGTTAATCATACAGGGCCACCCCCTCACCCCACGCCAATACAACCCTGTAAGCGCCACTTTATAATAAAGTATAGGAGCCTTTAGCCAGCAGCAGCATCACCACCATTAAAACACAAACTGAGGGGGGTATCTTTCAGAAGAATGGTGTTTAAACTCTCCAGTATAGTTTGGACAATAGATTTTTGAAAGAATCCAATGGCCATCTCTCCTGTGCTAATTAATGATTAGGTTGCGTTTGTGCAGCAATATGAATATAATGAGAATCATTTTAATGAAAAGGTTTTATTCCCGTTTCATTGAATCAGTCCTCATATTCTCCTTTGTCAGCAGGTTTTGGTTACGTATCCCTCATAATAACAGTAATAATAATAATGTGATCTTTGTAATGTATTTATTGTTTGTCTGATGCTTATGTGGTTACTGTTGTACAACAAATTGCCCTTCGGAGATAATAAAGATATCCTTGATCCCTTTAGGAAGAATATATGCCAAGGAGCTTTGAAGCTGTTTTTGTTACTTAATTTGACACGCACGAACGCACGCACGCACGCACGCACGCACGCACGCACGCACGCACGCACGCACCACACACACACATCTCCTTCTCTCTCTTGTCCTGTTTTTCGCAATCACCCACCCACCTGCATAGCACTGGTATAACTTCAAGTACACTGGGACCATACGTAGATTTCAACGCAGTCCTAATATGGCTCTTTAGCAGGTCCCTACTTGTGATGGGTGTGAAATGTGTGATGAATAAGTATGTAAGTGATGTAAGTAAGGAGAGAGCAAAGAACAAGACAGGATAAAGGGCAAGAACAGGAGATCCATTGTGTTTAATTCACAGTCGATAATAGTGTTTGTTCTTTTTGATCAATGACTGCCTCCTCACACATACACCCACATATGTACACCCACACATGTATACCCACACATGTACACCTACACTATAGAATACTATAAAATACACATTGTCTACCACACAAACCCACCACAATTGATTTAGTGGACAGGAAAGAAACGCAAGGTGATATTTACAATGACGAAAGAAAGAAAGGAGTAATTGTTTGTTGGAGATGAGTGATAGAAGACTAGTGAGAAAAGACAGGAAGGGACAATGACTAAGGGGTAGATAAGAAGGCAAGGACAGGAAAGGGAGAAAGATTACACAGTAGAGAAGGGAAATAAACACATTTAAGAAATACATTTATTTTGGTCCTTCTCCGAAAGTCAGTACAAAACCACAATCCACATACATGCCAAACCCATTAGCGGCTTTACACTACTTCCTCATCTGACTGGAACACCGTAATGAGGTTTCATAGTTAATGTCAACAACTCTGAATTAGTGAGTCATCATGGTGCACTGACAACAGCAACTCACACACATGCACAGTGCCTGCAAAACAATTTGCTACGGGCTGGTAGTTGGCAAACACATCTGTGGAGTGAAATCCCCTCCAGTGAGGACTAGGAGCACATGCTTTATCATTCCCATGGCTGTCGCTCCCTCCCTGCTGAAAGTCAATCGAAACTGAGTTGTTTGATTATACACAGGTTTGACTGCTTGCTTCTGTGACTGTGTTCACTGTGACTAGAGGGAAATCTGTGGTGCCAGTGCTTTGATAGGACTTGATAGTTGTCATGTGCATCTTCCCTGGTTTTGTATCAGTGAATGTGACCTAGCAATACCCTGTGTTTGTCTTTTGCAGGTTTCAAATAACTCAGTGTCACTAACATAGTTTCAGGACGAGCAGTGGTCTTGCTGCAAAAGGGCACAAACGCTTTCATCAACACACACAGCCAGTAGCCTGGGGAGGTGAGAGACGATGAGAGAGCAATGATGAGGATGTTAAAACCAGCAGGGACGGAACAAGCCTCAGGGGACCAGGTGATGTTTGGCACCTCCCACTGACACTTCTCCTTCCTGCTCTCTTACAGCACAGCACCGGTGGTATACAAAAAAAAAGGAACAAATCTTACATAAGAGAGTCTCTCAATCAAAACAATAACAAAAGACAGAATGAAGCAATTCTACATTAAAAATGCTTGCATTGCTTGTTTTTCTTATAATTTAAAATCCAGAAGTTCAAGAGATTATTTTTTACCAGCAGCTGAGTTATCCACAGAGGTCTCCTCCTTCATGGTGAGTAAAACCGGTAAATACACTAAATAAAGCAGTTTGACGTTAAAGATCTGTGTTTCTCTGGGCGTCACGGTGGCTCACCTGGTAGAACAGGTGCCCCATGTACCAAGGCTGAATCCGAATCCGACCCGCGTCTCCCTCTTTTCTGTCTATCTTCAGCTGTTCTAATAAAGAGCGTGTATTCTATAAACGATAATTCTGTATATTGCATGTACATATTGTTTTTTAACATAATTATTTCTCATGTTTCCTTGTATACGCCGTTCAGAGTGTAAAGAACATTAAGAATGTCATTGCACAGGAAAACCAGTTTTTACATTTTCACACCAAATTTAGCAGACGCTCTTATTCAGAGCGACTTACAGTGAACTAACTGCAGGGACAGTCCCCCTGGAGCAATTTGGGGTTAAGAGCCTTGCTCAGGGCCACAATGGTAGCAGCCCCTGGTATTGAACTCACAACCTTCCGGTGACAACAAACACTTTGACTTGATATGAATGGTGATGACACGACAGACCGCTGATGCACTGAGAACAGCCCGGGCACGGCAGGAGAAGGGGGCCCCGTCCCTCCTGCAGAGAGAAAGGGTGCATCGAGTCCACGGACACGGGAAGCGCTGATGTCCGGGCGAGGGGTGCTGCGAGCCATTTCACTAGCAAACCAAGTGCCAGTTGCTCCGCATCGAGGCACCGCCATGGAGGAAATGCACTCGGCAAGCCAGCCCATCAAGAAGTGTAAAAATATTTTTTGTTCATTATGAAACTGTGGCTGGACCAAATAGACTATGGCAGGCCGCCAGACTCCATGTAATTAATGGGAAACAACATACCCATTGCAATCCATTAACCCCAAATTATAATTCATGAGTCCAAATCTATTAATTTATGTGTTCAATCCAAAAGCCAAGACCAACATAAATCAAGTTAACGAAACAGATCAATTAAATTAAATGTGTTATCTTATAATAATTGATGCCCTTTTATTCTCTAAGGACAAGCCTGATCAACGGCACAAGGTCCAAACTGAATTAACTGGGGGCACTAAAGGACACACATTCCCAGAACCTATTCCATGTGAGTCAGTATTTTTCCGCTACACATACAAACTAACCTGTTTCTAAAATGTATTCTTATTTGTTTATCTATGTCAATCAATTAGTTGATTTTAAGAAGTTATAATTATATGTAGGCAGCTGAAAACAGGATTCTGGGGAAAATTTGACATGTGAATACAAATTGCACTGCATAACATACTGAGCTCAAAATAAAATATAAGTTTAAAGAAATGCAGGCATTTGATGTCAAACCATATTGCTGAGAGTATTATCAGTTTTTGTCTGCATACAGCATGATTCCAGCTTGACTGGTTGTTGCTCCTCTGCCTCATGAGACATTTTGTTTTGAGATGTTTTGAGATGTAAATTACTGCAGAAGATCTATCTATCTCTGACATGGAAACTAAAATATGGTGATAGACAAAAGAATACAATGGATAAGCAGGAAGACAGGTGGAAATGTGGCCTGGGGGAAAGACATAGGGTCCTCTATCCAAGGTCAGTGAACCTTTGCAGACAAGCCCTGCAGGAGGTTATGTTCTCCAAACACACACACACACACACACACACACACACACACACACACACACACACACACACACACACACACACACACACACACACACACACACACACACACACACACACACAAATGCGATGGTGTGAGAGGACTAGCCTCAAGGCTAGGCTTCTGTTTCATCTCAACCCAGTAGCTCATATCCCACTGGAGCCTACTCCCTGGTTCTTTGCAATCTCCTGTCTTACCCCCTGACACTAAACATTTTGCACCTTGCAGCCCTTCACTTTCTTTGTTTTTACTTCCGTTTTATCTTTACATCCCTCTAAGGAAAGACCAGACTAGATCAGTCTCCATCAGTCTGGGATCAGGTCTCAGTACGGTACCTCTGCCCATGTGCATGTGCACGTGCATGGTGATGCTTCCAGGCATATAAACATCCACCAGCAGCATTAGACAGAGCTGAAGATGAATAGGGAAGATGCAGTCAGTCAATCAATTAATCAGCAGCTAATTATAATTAATCCCACAGGCTGAGCACCAGCTGCAGAACTGCGGGCTCTTAAAAGAACTAATGCTGAGTTTTTAATACAGCCCCTCTACTCTCTTTAACAGCACTACCACCAGGGGATACATATATCAAACTTATGGACAGTTGTAGAGCACCATAAACTAGCATGGTATTGCAAATGAGTCATAAATGCTCCCCCAATCAGCAATAATCAAACATAGTATTAACCAATAATTACATCCCTTGGCGACAGCTCTAGTCGACCTTCTAGGCTGCCGCTCTTACTGCTGTAGCACAAGTTACTGTTTAACAAGAGTTGAGATAAAGTGCAGAGACGGACCACTCAGTAACTGTATAGATCAAACTGGTGAATGACACTCGGAGGAGAAACGTCTCTGTATACCAAAAAAAAGGTTGATATATAAGGAACTGCGCAAACAATGCTTTCTCCCAAGTTGACAACTGGCAGATATATTATAGTACATTGTTTCTGCAAGTGACAAAAAAGTACATCTTTACCATTTTGTCTGCTGTCCTGAACAAAGCACATCTCCAGCCGCCAAAAACACAAAACTACTAACAATGCACCAAATAGCTGGAGGACAACGAAAAGACAGAAAAAGATACGTAAAACCACCACACAGGGCTTTGCCAGCAGCCAAGATTTGAGACAACTGTGCCTTAAGCTATGCATGGAGCTGCAGCATGGAGATGGGAAGACACAGACATGGTTTTAACAACTAAACAAGCTTGTGTGTTTTAAGCTTACCTTGGAGTTCTGTCTACGAAGACTGAAGCGCTGCACCATCCTGACTGACTGACGTACTCACAGCTGGAACCCCTGTTCTACTCCTCTCCACTATCATTCCTCAAAAGTACACTACCTCACATAGTGCAGTCTACATTCAAACACGCACAACACACACACACACGTATATATACTAAAGGCACACACGCTACCCTCCTTTCCAAACATCCATGAGCACACACTCTTCTAGTCCACACTGCTTTCGTCTACTATGCAAACACAAGTGAGGAGAGAGAGAGAGGGAGATGAAAAAAAAGGGAGCGAGAGCAAGCAGAGATAAAGACAGCTCAGCTGTGTTGCCCTGTACTCATATTCACAGTGCTCCCCTGAGCTCTATCTCTCACAGACACAGTCACACACAAGATGCTTACACCACATGGCTGTAAATGCAAAAATTATTTCTAATACACACACACACACACACACACACACACACACACACACAAACACACAATTTGGAACACAGACAAAAATGAGGTCTTCCAGTCACACATACACACCCCTCCATATCCTCTTCTTACACATTCACACAACATGCATCAAACACAGACAGTGTTCAGCTCTCAGTCATCTAGAACAAGGCAAGGTTGCCTCCTGCTTCCTGTCAGTGAGCTGAAGGGTGGGATGAGGAGGAGGTGGTGGTAGAAGAGGACGAGGAGGAGGGGGAGATGGGAGAGGAGGAGGGACCAGCTGATTGTCTATACTAACTATCTCCAGGGACATAGGGAGGGGGACAGGGAAGTAAAGAAAGAGAAAGAGGAAGAAAAGGCGAGGGGAGCGCGGGGGGGTAAATTGCTGAGAAAAAGAAAAGGGAAAGATAGAAAGAAAGAAAAATAATCATCATTGCTCATACACACTCAGATTTAGACACGCTATGCAACCCTCGACCTCTACTAAACAGCATGATGTCACACACCTCCAAGGTCGACCACGCTGTTACTATGGCAACCTAACCAGGGCGTAGTTCTAGGCAGCTTGGTGCAAGTTTCGGGGTAACCACGACGACTGCTTGGATGACCTGAATGACATTGCTGTATTGTCGTGTGGCGACGGGGCTGTGATGTTAACTAAAGATGGCCGAGACAGGTTATCGTCTCATAACCACAAAAAGGTTGATGGTCGTCCCTCACAGCAGGACTGACGGAGCACAGATGTCTGGCTCTTAGCCCTGCCCCGTCATCCCAGGTGAGGTCACTCAAACTGGACAGAAGGATGATACATTTTGTGGATGAAGAAAAGGAAAGAGTATTATAAATGTAGCTCACAGATTAAAGCTGTCAGTTAACTTGGAAATTAACGCCTACTGGTCTAGACTTACAGCCCAGTGCCCACTGCTGGTTTGATAGCCAACCATCACTCAAACTGTGACACATTAATACAGAGTCCTTGACTTGGCACATCTTTTTTCATTAACCTAAAGCTCAGTTTAGTCTACAACAAACATGAGCTCATGACAACACAACCTCCACATGAACCAAGCCCAGAGCTGCTCAAAGCAGGTTAGCTGGTCTGACAGTGACCTCTGGTGGCAGATAGAACGAACTGAAGTCTGGCGGTAAAGTGGTTAAAAATCTGAATCTGAGGTAAAAGATTAGATTGTAAACAGCTGTGAGGTTTTAACGAACCAATACTGAAACACACACACACAACAACAAAAAAGATGACCTCTGGATTAAACACCATATACTCTTACAAAAAGGCAGAGCTTTCCACAAACGTGTTATATTGCAATCAAATGTATTTCAAAACGACTACATTTGTACAATTTAAATAGATGACTATCCAAGCAGAATACAAAAGGAAGGATTGTGAAAGCACAATGATTGAAGCATTTTCTGTAAGCCTAAAACAAAACCTCTCAAAGATTAATTTGCTTTTAAAGGATAGAATTGAATGTTTCAAGTATGTCTTAAAACCAGTCAGGTGTCCATATGCACATCAAAACATTCCGCCTGTTTCCTCAGACAGTGTTTCAGTGCGCCTGACTATTGTTTTAAGACAGACTTAAAATGTTGTGAAATTATCCTTAAAATTGACTGCACTGTTATGTATTATTGTGTATCTACTGTATGTGTGTGCATGCATGTGTCTAGTGTGTCTCAATTGTTAGCAAGCTGCACCGTGGATATCTGACAGCAGTGAAGACAGACAACAGTACACCTTCTCTCTGCATTCATAGCTAATACAGCAGTTACAACCACAGCAAGGGGAACCTCAGGTTTCATTGACAGTTCATTGACAAACAAGGCCTGACACCAGTAAAAGAGACGCATCGATCAGCCTGTGTAGTGATAACATGATTCACAGCTGCTGTCACGTACCCTGTCCGTCTCCTCCGTGGAGTGGTACCCTGATGACAGCACCACATCACCTCCAGTGTATCCAGGAATGGGGCTGCTGGGTGTGGTGTCAGTTGTGGAAGAGGAGCGTGGACGGCTGGTATGCTGCTGTGGATCGTGGGTGTAGCGGCGGTGCCGGGCCTGGGGGCTCCCTCTCAGGAGAGGATCGCGGTCTCCGCTCCCAGATCCCGAACCGGATCCCTTACTGCGGCGGCTCTGCAGGCTGGTCCCACGCCTCATCATGCCCGCAGCGCCTGAGCCCTGGCCAGCTGCAGAGGGAACCACAGGAGCAGAGAGGTGGTCAGATTCAGGACAGCAGGGCCCCAAGGCATCCTCGGGGGAAGTGCCACCTGCTGACACTACAGAGGAAGACGAGGAGGAAGACGAAGAGGGGATGGTGGAGCGAGAGAGGGAGAGGCGTTTACGCTGATGCTGGAACAGCTGTTTCAGACCCTGGCCAAGAACCCCCATGCTCTCCCTGGCGTTTTGGCTCATCTTACTGAAGGAGGGGTGCTCTGACTGGGATGAGGCTCTCTTCAACCCCGGGACTTGTGACCCCCTTGCCCCTCTTCTAGCTTCAAGACCTGAACTGGGGCCCACCCCCTCTGGCTCCCTTTGACTGTCATCCCCCTGCTGCATGTGGCCCTGATGAACTTTCATGAATAGCAGGGAGGAATTGTCCTATCAAACAGTCAGCTAACACTTCCCTCTCTATCTGTAAGACATACAGAGGGTCAGACCAGGACAATGACTGAAGGACAGGAGACGAGAAAACAGTAGAGTACAGTAGAGAACAGTGGAGGTGGAGATGGGACTGTCTGATGGAGGGTTGGATCGGCTCAGTAGCAGTCAGAGGGATGAGTCCAAAGAGAGAGCATGCATCTTTGATTCAGGAACAAGTAGCCATGCTGGTCTAGCACACAGAGAGAGAGGAGATGGATTATGAGAAGCTGGAATGTTGCCATGATATCACTCATTTTCATTTTAACGTGTGACCATTTGCATCTTTGAAATTTCATGCAAATGGTAGAAAGTGTGAATGCACTGTTATCAATCTGCAGGCTAGACAGCATTCACAGGGAATAAAGGTCTAATATATCTGGTCTTATTAATCTGCATTCAAGTACCAAAATGAATATGCAATTGTAATTTAAAAAAATAATATAGCATACTCCTGTATCATCAGTTGAAGATGGTATTAGACAGACCGTGTCAGTGATAGCTGTGCCAGGCTTCTGAATCATTCTACATTCAAACAGGCCAATGTTTCATGAGCAAATACAAAGCAATAAAGGAAAACAAGTTGGATCCAGGTTGCCAAATTAATTCAAAAGGATGCAGGTACACGCAGGCTAAGAAAATAAACAACAGCCTGGAGGGGGATGGAGTCAGAAAGGCACAAGAGGCTGGTAGAATAAAGGATAGGACGCAGAGAAGAATAGAGGGGTGAGAGAGGGAGGATGTAATGACTCATCAGAAGAAGAAAAACCTACCTACCATCAGCCCAACTGTCAGCCTAGTGTGACTCACTCTTGTGGATTACCTGAAAGGGAGGTAGATAGATGGAGGGAGACCAAAGCATAAAAAAACAGAGTAATCTTTTAGAATTTGAAACTTTAAAATGTCATGTTCTCATTGAGCTCAATATCCTTAAACAATCAGGCATATCATTCTGTTTGCAATCAATAAAAATGTTCACCCTGAGCTAAATATGTGGACAGACATACAGAACAGAACATGTGTGATATTGTGTGGCACAAATGTATGTGTGTTCCTTCAGGTGCTAATTTAGTATCCCCTAAGGGATACCTTCATTATCATGTGGAAGTATCAAGAGACAATGGTTTTCACACTGGGAACAACATGCAGTGCAGTGTCACAAACACAAAACACACCTCCTGCAGCCTTGCACACTGCCTGGCTGAATCTAAGTTAGTGACAAAACCAGAGTGGACACCTGATAACATACAAGCTGTCTTGCTCAAGAAGGAACCTTATTGGTGGAACAATGATCAGCTCAGAGAAAGACCCACAGACAGGCAGCCCGAGCCTCCCTGCAGCATCAATAGATGCTCCCATTGAGAGCAGCAAAACAAGCGAGGCAGGAACATTCGGAGCCCTGGGGAGGGACAGCTACATACTCAAAACTATATTCCTTCAGCTGCACTGTCAGGTCATGGACATAACACAAAGTTGGACAGACGGACACACACACTCACATGCACACATACTTCTCACATAACTGCAAGAATGTAATCTATGCAAATGAAGCTGTGACAGGCTTCATTCACATTTGCTATGAATACAATCAGCTGTTCAGTTTTACACTACGTCCAAAGACAGAAGTAGAATGAGCATGACGCTACTTGCAGGTAGCATATGGCTTTTCACAATGGCCACACTGTCACTGCCAAGAAAGGGCGCATTCATGCACATACACACATTCACACAGCTTGCTGATCTTAAATCTGATGTTGTTTAATGGGCAGATTAAGAGAGAGAAAGAGAAAGAGAAAGAGAAAGAGAAAGAGAAAGAGAAAGAGAAAGAGAGAGAGAGAGAGAGAGAGCGAGAGCAGGTGTTGAACAGGTTCAGTCACCTGCTAGCTGCAGCTATTAAAATGTTGTGCTGTCAACCGTTCCTACTAATAATAACACAACTTCAACTTGATAACTACAGCTGTGCAATGACTCCATATATTTCAAACATTTCTTCAGCAAAAATACAATTCATCATAATGACAGGAAGTTATCTCATAAAATATGATATGATGGAAATCTGCTTGTAGTACATGAGAATAATAAAGAAATGCAAATATTTAAAAATAGAATTTGATATTACCATTAATGCAATGAAAACATTCTTATTAAACATAACTGAGCATCCATTAACTTATTAATAGAATCTAACTTTAGCTGTCTTCCTTCCTTCCTTTCCTCTTGTAGGTATAAATAACAATGAAGACTGATGTTTGCAGATATCAACAGTGTCATATGATAAATATGATATGAACTTCCTGTATGACAATAGAAGGGGGACAGTCATGCACACGCATGTATTATGATGAAGTATACATGCATACTTGAATATGCATGCAGGCACCCTCGCAATAAGTGTAAGTAATTATGATGAAGAGCACGGTGCTGTTGTTTCAGAGCTGGTGAGTGGAGGGGTAAACCTAAGTTAATCCTGTCCTGAAGCTGAAGCCCTGTCCCAGCCCCGGGGCCCATCCCTCCCTCTGTGTCTATAAATCCCCTCCTTCATCCCCAGGATGATCCCAACGCTGGATTGGATGTTTTCTTGATTGCCTACGCTTTTATATTCAAACTAAATCCTCTTTCAGGAGCCTTTAGAGGACAAAGGTTTATTGTCAGACTTGGCGTGTATGCTTGTGTATGTGTGAGAGGTCCTGCATCTTTGTTTATTTTAAGCAAGGCTTGTCGGTCCACCTTGCGGGTGATGACGCAAAAGAACACCAGATGGAACTTTGAATGACGACTGTGACTCAAATGTTCTGACCCATATTACTTAATTTCACTAAATTATACTACTCCGACAGTGCACCAACAACGTGAAAGAGCAAGACATTTGAAGTTCACAATCCTTTCCCCCCCCCTAACACTGAAATGTTTAACAGTGTTTACTTCAGACAATTTAAACAAAAAAATGCAATACTTTGCTGATCCTCTAAAGCACATGTGTCAAACTCACGGGCAAAATGCAGTCCCTCGTAAAAGTTGATCGGGCCCGCATATTAATTTAGGTTCTCAATAGATTTTGGCCCGCCTAGTTCAAGCTGAAGAGGAATTGTTGATTGCTTGCCAGAAAGCTAGGCTGCATGGGACATGTAAACTACATGACCAAAGATCTTGCTCCACACAACCATTGACTTGTCATCTTCTTGTAAGTATGTTAGCTTTTTGTTACTTTTGCTTGACTAAGTGCAAACTAAGCTACTTTTTGGGGCTTTATGTGGACCAAATTGTATGTGAGAAGACTATATGGGACATGTAACAATATAATCAATTATATTGTTTTTTGATTTTTGTCAATTAAATAAAAAACATGTCAATAAAGCGTTAACATTTGGCCCTTGATGTGAATCTAATTTCGCAGTGTGGCCCCGTAGTGAAATTGAGGTTGACACACCTGCTCTAAAGAAAATCCTCCCTTCACTTTCTCCTCGGATCAACCTCAGAAACATGCTAGTGGATGGAAGTACTTTGGTGTATTAAAGCACTGTCCACCACAGAAACAGAGTAATTATCAGTAAATAACAGGTGTCAGTGACAGCCGGGATCAGCAACCTCAGTGAGTCAGCATGTTTCTCAGAAATGTAACAATACTGTCAAAGGTGAATTACAAACGACCACATGAACAATGGCCTCTCTGGAACCGTGTCACCCTCACTCATGCCCTTGTATCAATACACACATACACACACATAAACACATGGGTCCTTGTCCTGAGCTCTGTAGCTCATTCCATTCAGCTGAGCTGCTAGTTGTCCAGTCTTGCTGTCATTGTCTTTGGCAAGCTAAACTAGAGAGATGGTGAAAGCTCAGCAGAGCTCTGGCACTGGCAGACTGGGGAAAAAACTGTTCACATTGGCATTTTGTCATTTTGAGAATGTGAGAATGTGAGAATTAATATGACACAGTCGATCCAAGATTCAGTATTGTGATAAATACTTAAAAACAATCATCTTGTTTCTTTAACTTCCTGTTATATTTTTTTAAACAAAGAATTACAATATCACAGCTCCCTGTAAATGTTCCCCTTAGCCTTCTGGATAGAAAACAACTAAGTGTTCTAAAAACACATCCATTATCATTATTGAACAAAGAAGACAATCAAAGGTGATTATTTAAAAGGAGATTAAGCCCCCACAGTTACAATGGTGAGAGTGACAGCTCAAAAAGCTACATGATAAACCGGATAACGTGCAATCTAGCATAACGTGAGATAAATTATGTATCAGTAATGCGAAAAGTATTATAGCCATGTAATGCAAATGTTGCAATAGGTACAGCACTTCCGAACCACATATCTGCACAATAACCTGATCACTGTCTCTTCTTGACATCTACTCTGGACATTAAAACAGTTGCAAACTGGGCACGACCAACTCAAGTGGGGGGTCAATCTGGCCCGTGCTCTTTGACACTGAAGCAGCCATGTTGTTGTTCATTGCTGAACATACAGTCGGTTCACTCAAAATATGGCCATAGTTTACACAAGCCCGTGCAGTGTTTCCAGAGGAGTCTGAGAGCTGGCGTGGAATAGACCACTCTTTGTTCCCTCTGAGCCACACACAGGCCCATCGCTGCTCTTTGTGCTGTGCCTCTTTCACTGACAGACACACATCAATAAGAGGGGAATTAGGCCAGAGAGTTCTGGCAGCAATGATTGTGTGTGTGAGCGAATGCACGAATATGTGTGCGTGTTTTTATTGGACAAAGACAGAAAAGAAGAAAGAAAGAGAAGAGATAGCCGGAAATATATTGTGTGGAAATGTGCATATGTGTACATACTGTACATATGGGTGTGCTTGTGTATGTTGTCTTTGACAAACTGGATCATATCTCATTCAGCAGCTGCATAATGACAGCATAGGCAGGAAACAGGAACAATCGTTATGTGTGTGTGTGTGTGTGTGTGTGTGTGTGTGTGTGTGTGTGTGTGTGTGTGTGTGTGTGTGTGTGTGTATGTGTGTGTGTAGGGGGGGGGGCAGAGACTAGCACAGTTCTGACAGTTCTGACAGTGCAGGAGATGACGTCAGCATACTGCAAAGACTGTGATAAGAGACACAACTGTTTGTATCAGACAGGGAGTGAGTAAGTAAGAGGAGAGAGATAGAGGGTTACAGAGGGAATGAAAGAGGGCAGGCTGGATCAAAAGCATCCCGTCCACGCCGTGTTTCGCCTGGCCGTGTCGGGTTCAGCTCCGGCGCTCAGCACAGTGTGTCAGAATGAGGAGGTGAATGGCAGGTAGTTCCCTGACAGAGGTAGGCACAACGCCCTATTGTGCAAGATGAAACCCACAGGGAGGCCCTGCTGCCAGAGTTGCGCTCAGCTTTCCAGGAACAAGACAAACCAGAAGACACACAATCATTTACTCCTACACAGGCAGACATAGAAAAAAACACAACCACACATCTGTGTTTCCACCAGACACCAGAGATGTGTATTCAAAAGTGGAAGAATTAAAAATGTTATTTGCTTGTAAGGCTGCCAAGAAGACTATTAATGGAGACCGATTCACACCTGCTAACTGCGTTAACCTGACCGGGATACACTCTTTTCAAAATATTTTTTATTCTTGAACATATAGAACTGCAGAATATTAAATAAAGCAGAAATGTTCAAGTGTGGTTGTGCAAGTTATATAATATATCAGATTTCATTTTATCTCTTAGGCAACAGGAGGCATTGCCATCCGTACCTACATGTCTCGTTACCATCCCCCTACTCATAATGCTGCGAAAACAAATACAAAATGTTGATCACAAAAAAACATAAAAATCCACATATGCACACATATACCCAACACACGCACTCACACAAAGGGAACAGCAGGTGGTATATCAAGTGTGAAGCAAGTCTGAGTCATCTCAGACTACCTAACAAAGTCTGTTCGGTGGGAAGCTGCAAATAGACTTTTTACTTTTTTTTGTATTTCATCTCCACAGAGGAACTATTATGTTGATCTATTATGGTTGTACTGGGCTGTAAGTATCACACATACCTCTGAGGTATACGTTGTACAGAGGGGTTGTACGGTGAACAAAACTAAATAATTGAAGACTGTCTTCAAATCATTATGCTGCATGTTAAACATTCTGTAGGATGTGGCAATATGTTTAAATGTGAAGCCTTGTTTAAGGCACACCTCTGCATCTGTGTTCAACACGACAGCAAGTGTCCTAATAAATAATTCACCCTGTGTATGGAACTGACACTGGTCCATGTTGACTCCTAATGTGTCTGAGCTGATGGAGAATGGTAGTATTGAGGATCTCTTTCTCTAGCTGTTAATTAGTAAGGCAGATGCTCTCAAAGGGGGAAATTAGCAGAATATGTAATACATTTCAAGCCCTGTAAAGTAGCCTTTACTTACTAACCTGCTAGGTGTTTAACAGCGGCCAGTCCAGCTTGGCCAACATAGCTCATATTCCACCAGCAAAGCATCATCACCTGTCAACAGGCTGTAAACCACCTACACTGTACACACCAGCTGAAATCTTATAGCAGAGATTGTGTTAAAGGCGCACAGCCATAAGGAATGGGAATAGGAATCCATATCAGAGTCAACATTCACTTTGTGCGACTGAAGACAGAAACCTGCCAGGTTCTCAGGCAAAAGGGTATCTGGCTCTTTGTGTTGCCAGCAGGTGAAAGCAACTTTACGCAGTCATATATAAATCATCTGCATCGTCACCTATTTAAATAACTCTTCAGTCAGATCTCCGAGTTCAGGTAACCAGACACCTCGACAGCCTGCGCTTTAGTGGGGATCAGCACATCCATGCTCTGGTCTTGAAGCTCTTACCATGTACGTGATATTGGGCTCAACACATAGGCAGTGGGTCAACAAATGTCAAGTCTAGACTCACACACAAGATTTAAGTTGAAAGAAGGTATTTATCCTGGACTCCAAACCTTAATCATTATAAACCACTCATCTAAACCCGCTATCTAAAGATAATAAGATGTAAACAACCTGAAACAAAGGGGTGATCGAAATTATGCGGTTTTGAGCAATGCCTATATAACTTAATATTAGTCCTGGTCAGAATAACACATTCCTCTTTATGTGCAAAAATGTATTCAAAGGTTTATAGAAAGACAAACCAAGTGGTTGTCTTCCAAAGTTACAGCCTTTTTAATACAAACGTCCTACCCTATGTGAACCTATCCTTTATTACTAAAACATGGACTTCAGTCCTATTTTAAAGTGCAAACTCTTGTAACGCTGTTTGACCCCTGCTTCTTTTTATGCCTCTGTCTTCAAACAGGAAGGGATCAGAGGGAAGCAGGCAGCCCGTTGCCACCAGAAACCACAGTTTTTAAAAAGGAATGTCACCTTCATTCTGGAAGTGTGGGAGTCAGTCCTACTGGAGAGAATAAACCCAAGCTGTCCACAGTTACAGGATTAATACGTTGGTACAGCCAAATGTTTTACTTGTACAGTAAATGTTTCTTGATAGCATTGGCAAAAAGGAAAAAAGAGAGTTTCCTCTCTGAGATACAAAACTTCCTCTTTAGCCACAGCTGACTTTTGGTTGAGAGAACAGAGCTGAATCACTGAATGATGCAGAGATTGTTTAGTCCCCAAAGTATTGAAGAAAAAAAGCAAGAGCATCTAAGAAATTCTGAATTATCTTACTGAGCATTTTTACATTATTTGTTTGGGAAAAAAGGACAACTAAATAAAAACTGCAACCCATAACTTTACATACAGTAAAACCCCGAATTCACTTGATTATATCTAGTGCTATGATGATCTATGATGTGGTTATTTCACATTGATTATGTTTATATGCAGTAAAATAACTTTGACCAAGATTACTGAGAAATTGGGTTCATGCATGTTACGTATTGAGCATCATCAATAATGATATATATGCCATTTTTTAGTATCTAGAAACTTTTCAGATGTCAGTGTTTTACATGATTTGATCAGATAAGTGCTACGCTATCAGATTTCCCCCGCCACAATTTGGTACGACAAACTCCCTTGTTCTGTGGTCCATGCCACTGGGAACACCAGGATGTACACATACAGCCATGTACCTCCTGTGCCACACACTTCAATCCAGGTTACGTCACCAACCAGAGGGACTCTAGTGCAGCAACAAAGACATGAACCCTCATCCAGCTTCCCACTCGCAAACACTGCCGGAGGTCCTGTAACCACTGCCAAGAATTTCCCACAGGTCTTTACACTATATCTCTATCTACATTACACAACATGTTTTCATCTGCAGCAGAGGAGGGGGGGGGGGGGGGGGGGTTAACCAAGCATGAGGCATAAAACAAGAGAATTTTGTGTGTTTCTCCTCAATATTTTCTTTACTTCTATTCATCCATATTTTATATAACTTATCCTATTCAGGCATGCAGAGGGCATACATTTAGAGAGACATCTAGTACATTCTGGACACAGGACTATCACAGGGCTAACATATCTGCAGGACAAACACACATTCAAAGTCACACCCATGGGTAATTTAGAGGTCAGTTTATGGCCAATTTACCTAACATGCTTTGTCTTTGAGCTATGGGAAGAAATTGGAGCACCCAAAGGAGATGTTACTTATTTATCAAACACTACACTATCACAAAAAATGTGCTTATGAAGGAGTGTTACGCTGATAAAAACTATTACATGGGACAGCAGTGTTTTTGGACATATTACTGGCATGCAAAAGAATAATTCATGCATTATATGAAGTTATTTTACGATTTCCCTGTGTTATCAATTACAATCCAACTCTAAATTGTACATTGCCAGAGAGAGACACATACAGTAGCTTATTTATATTTAAATATAAACAATCAAAAAATCGCAGGCAGTCAACGGGAAACTTGTCACACAAGTGAAACTACACTGCACAGTATCTAACATCTTCACTTTTTGTCTTCCTTTTCTATCAAAACATCTAAAGTCTTTTCAACAAAAGTCTCTACCAATATTGTTAATGCATGAAATCATCACATGTACCGTTAATCTATTTCATGTCATCTTTCTGTCAGTGTGCAGCTTTGGTGTGAGAAATTCCCGCTTCCTGTATTAATAAGTCTGTATTAATAAGTCCCTGTGACTGTCAGGGGAGTATGCAGTACAGCAAGCTGTGTTAATCTTGTGATCTGATCTTGGATAAGCTCATCTTCACCACATCCGATACTGAAATGTTACATGAAGCTGATCACAAGTCAGAGAAGGAGGCAACTCCATCTTTATAGACCACTGAGTTCTATTTTGTTAGCATCGTGCACACAAACACACATTGAACTTGTAAAAAGACTCTCAATTCTAAGCTCAGCTCCCAATAGGGAAGGCACAACGTGAGTGCAGCAGGAGAGGAGGAGGAGGAGGAGGAGGGCAGCGTCATCATGGTGGTCTGACTGTCGGAGTGAGACATGAATGGCTGCGTTAGCAATGCCCTGAAGGGGCAGCCAAGCTCTCAGCCACTTAGCAGAGTATGCTGAACAGACAGGGATACATCTTGTTATACCGGACACTTCAAACCGTCTATATGTGTGTATATACACTGTACTGTACATGTGCAGTGTCAAAACCACTAGGTTATAAAAATGGTGGGGACTGTAAACAGTATTTACAGTTATCAGAATGAATGAGAAGAGTAAGTGAGAGAAAACAAACCTTCAGTCCATAATCACGATACTGGAGTGGATTTCCTTCATTGCAGAGGAGATGGCAACCTGCTACATCAGGCCAGCAGGTCTTCAAGAAAGAAAAGAAAAAGTGAGATGGAAACCGTAATCCTCTAAATGCTCCCCTGGCACATTGTACTCTCTGCGCCCGTCTGCTTTATGCCTGTGTGTGAGAGTGTGTCTGTCTGTCACTGATAATAACAGGTTGCGGGAAAAATGCTTCTCCTTGAAGAATACTAGGCATCAGATGTAATGAGGCTGCAGATGTCCATCCCTACCGGTCAATGACATGTGTTTAAGCCCATCATTGCATTACTGAAATAAACCCTTCTGAGGGTTTACTAAAACTTGTGTTGTGTAGGTTGCAACTGGAGGGGCCCTGACACAATACATATGCCATCTTGCTCACTCCTTTTAAGTCCTCTTCTATTTTAATTACTGTGTAGCCGTTTATGCTTTGTTGTTTGTATGGTTTGTGTTGATTTCTTCTGTTTTCATTTGATATGTAATTTAATTCTGTCTTTTATGTGCTGCAGAATAGGAAGCTGCTGCAAACCAGTTTTAACTGAGTCAGGCCAGTTTAAATGTACCACATTTAATGTTAATTTTAATCTTTTTCTGTATAATAATAAAATTAAACCAATATATAAATATCATAAGAGACCATGACACATGAATATGACAGTATCATAGTAAATAGAAACAGATAATGAATTAACTGGAAATAAACACCATATCTAATCACAGCTTTCATTCTGCACCAGAGTCCATAGCAAGCTAGCAAAGTCTTAAAACAAATGTTCAGAAATCACGAATTATGTTTTTCCTGTTTATTTCTTACTGCATAAGCAATGACACAACCTTATTGTACATAAATAATATTCTGCGACATTTTAATTATATTTGTATGGAATTACTGCAGCAACACGCCCGCATTTGAATGATATGACACCGCAGGAGATCAAGCATAACGTTTGCGACCGTTAGGAAAAATAAGTTGAGTAACGGTCAACACAATGTACCATACGCCTTATATAATTAAAGTAATAACAAACGAGCCTTTGTGTATGTTGTGAAATTACGTGAAGCAGTGTGTATAAAGCTAAAAAAAAATCGTTCAAATATTAGTTCAGTGGCAGTCAGTGTTGTCAGTGAGTAACAGCAGTGTGTTAACGGACTCAGGTTGACAGTTAAGTGTGTCATTGTACAGAGCTGCTCATACGATGAAATATCTACATCGACACTCATAACAGCTTATCCTCGCGGCACAGAGGCGCAGCGCACATCACACAGAGGCACAAACTGACGGTAAAACTAACGAAAAAACAAAACAAAAAAATATTTCACACTTACACGGGTGATAGCAAACAGTTGGAGCTGACACAGACGTTTAGCGAGCGGCACCCCTCCTCCGAGTACCGTCCGCCCAACCACGGTCCGCTCTCCCTCCGAGTTCTGACGTCATGACGTAGGACGTAAGTTAACTGGGAAGGGGCCAAAGATTGTGTTGTGATAAGAAGCCTCACTCGCGTTTAAAAACATGGGAAGATGAACAAAGCCTTTCATTAAATTATAACCACATGTTTGTTTAAATTAACACAGCACGCTTAATTAAAGTCTGTGCATAACTTAGTTCCAAAAATGTTGCGGGTCTTGTTCTTTCCAAAAATAAATTAGAGAACTAGACATGAGATGAGGAAGTAATCTGTAAATAAATGCTATGTTAACTATTAAAATAACTACATTAAAGGGATAGTTCACAGTTTTGAACCAAGACTTTTAATAGATTATTCCAATTAAGGCAGAACAATTAGTCGATTAATCAATTGGTCGATGGACTTTACTGTCACTTTAGCTGTAACTGTTTTCACCTCCGTGTGTATACTGTATATTAAACATATAATATATATAATACATAATATAATATATACAGTATATATATATTGTATGTATAATAGTATATATATAATAAATATAACGACTACTTCTCTGTAATTATTGTGCATATGATAATACAGAACTTGAACAGCAAATTAAACCGGCAACTATTTTGATAAAAAGATTAATCATTAAAGTTATTTATCAAGCAAAATGCCAAACATCACTTGGGTACATCTTGTTAGAATTTGCTGCTTGTGTGACATTTAACAGAATATCAGAGTTGGTCGGTCAGCCAAAAGAAAAAATACTGCTGCAACAGTCCTGTGGGGAAATCTTTTAGGCCTTTTAAAACAATGATGTGCAATTAGCAAGTATGCAACTGAATGTATGGTAACTGTTAGTTTGGCATTAGTGTGGCATGGACACTATATTCTGTATGCAGTGACTATTTGAAACCTCAGAGATGTGATATTGAAAGAAAGGTAGGCACAGCATGTTCTGTTCAGATGTCTTGGCCTTTGAAATGTTTGCGTCCTCTTGTTATCTGCGTTGAGATAAAATTGGTTTATCATATACCAAAACAAAATATCCTGTTATATTATTTCTATCATTTTCATATGGGACACTAAATTTGAATCTTTATTACCAAAGCCTAGTATGCACATTATTGACTTATTAACGATTTGTAAAGTATATCAGCTGGTTATATATAACTGTTTATATGAGTGTAGCACTAGTGAAATAGAAGCAGTAAAGTGGCCTTAATAAAGATGGGGGGATCAACTGAAAGAAATACTGTAAGAAATAACACAAAATATGTTCACCTTCACTATTATTAATGAAAGACCGCTCTAACATCTCTTCTTCAGTACTTCTCATACAGTGATCAATAGGAGACTTTATTCTGGGATCCATATCCACTGCATGCAAGCAGACACTTGATACAGAAGCTTAAAACCTGGCAAACAAAATGTCATCATGTGTTATTGCAGAGTACCAGTGGTTTCACATAATACCTATTTTAACACTTTCTGTTCTCTCGCCCACACGGAGGATAGCAGGACATGCTGGCAGAAGCGTTTCATTTCTGGATAATAAGTACAAGGTCTCATTTTTATAGCCTCAGTAGCTATGGCAACATAACATGTATCTCCAATACCAATGCTGAGAATCTGATTTCAGGCTTAATATGTGTTTCAAATTTAAACCAAAAAAAGCTGACTTTGAGGTTATCAAAGTAAAACCTGTATACACAAAAGTGCGCAGCTTGCAATGCATGCATTTTCAGTTCGAGATCTTTTATTTTTAACCTCAATAGGCTGTTCCAACACTACATTTGATGTATACAATAATCATAAGGAAAGCTAGAATCGATGACAACTATACAAGATGGATAACATTTTGTACTTGCAACATCTAAAGAGACATATTGGTTCTAATTAATCAGTGCTGTTTTGTCACATAGTCATCTTTTAATCAGTAAATAACAAATACCATTCTGAAAAAGCTGCTCCACAATCGGTGCCATGGATTGTTACTCCTCAAAAAACCTCAATTTAAACCTGTAGCTAAATCTGCATGTTTCATTCATCTGATCATTTTAATTTCTAGTAAATGAGTTCAATGTTGTACGATGGCGTTTGCTGCCGTACTTGTGCTCTAATTTCTCTCCACAAGATGGCAATCTTGACACAGACATACAGTTCAGAGCAGTTGTGGGTTTTGATAGTGGTGTGTCTCAGAGCATTGCCTATTTCCTTGTTGTTCAACTCTTTTACACAAAGTTTAAACTTCACTTTGATTTTATCTTTCATGAAAACCACACTGAATGATGTCTATGTCTAAGAAGGGAGAGTATTATCTATAGGGGGGTCAACTGTGCTATCTTTTCTCTTTGGGCACTTTATGTCCTTGTATAGAAAATATAATTTGTTCTTTTAGCCCTTAATGTTTGGGGTGTTGTATGTAAATATTAATGTTGCACACAGATTCATGATTTATAATTACGTTTGCCTGTCCCTTCATGTAAAATTAATTTTGGTTGAATTGAGATAATAATCACTACTGTACTAACTATTTTCCTTTATTTTTTTGTTTTTATACTGCTATAATAATCCATATTTCCACCAATTGTTCAGCAGATCCTATATGCCATTTTAACCAGCTTCACAGTACCATGAGGTCATAACTATTTTGTACTTGATGCCAAACAACTGGACCTGGCAATGTCATTGGTATACTTGAATCTCATTGTTTATTATTGGCAAATAGTTTGTTCATTTTGTAGAATAAATATAACTATGTTGATATATTCTGCACAATATATCAACAATATTAACCAGCTATTGATGCCTGAGCTCTGCGTTTCACAAAGTAATGTTTTCGGATTGATTTATATTCTACATCCTTAGATTTTAAAATATGATTAAAATGCTTTCAAAATGTACAAAAGGTGAGAGTGTGAGCCACTGAATGTTATCTCAGCCAAGTTAACAAGGAGAGGTAAACAGGAGAAAATCAATTGGTGAAGAAATGTAATAGAAAATTAAGAAAGAAAAAATAATGAAGTTAGTTATGAGTGTGTGCAATCTCATATAATGGAATGTTCCTCCTACAGTTTACTGTATGTACAAGCAATAATGGCCAAAAACTAAAAGATTACATTCAGGTTCACTTGTTTCAAACACTTACTTGGAAACCAAATAAACAAGAATTACAAACACTTTCTTGTATAGCAAAAAATACAAAATATCAATGTAGTTATGCAATGTGTTTTCTGTAGGAAACATATGGCACTATCCTGTTTCAGTACCAATGAGCTGTGCCTCTGTTTCAAATTAGTCTGCGCCGGAGGCCATGATTCACTCATCTAAAAATGTCACACACTCATGCTTTGCTTCTTTCATAAGTATATGTGAGGTTCTTCATTGGGTTATTGTAGAACACATACAGTACTTTAGTAGTGAGGTCCAAACGAGGTTTAACAATCATCATTTCGGCTGCAAAGAGCCTTTTTTCAAATAGTTCAATCAGAACTTCTTTCGCCACTACATGTTGCCTGTATTTACAGTATGATGTTATTTTATAGAGAATACCATAACACTGGGGTAGGCACCATATGATTGGCGTCACTGACCAACTACTATAAGTTTTCTCTTATCGTAGTTTAAACAGAGCGAGGAGAGAGGAGAGCTGCAGGATCAAGGATTGTATTTTCAATAATTCAATAATTCAGGACCAAATGATTTCAAAAGTAATAACATTTCCATCAGCCTCGACTGTACTTTGTGTTAAGTGCTGATTACCAAACGTCACAGCTTCACAGAGCAACTAGCATGGACGTAGATCTTGTTGGAGTATATTATCCATGTGTTTGTATATGTTAACAGCATAATATTGTTACAGAAACTCGAAAAAGCCCTTCTACTAGTTTTGGATATGCAAGCCATATTATTATGTAGAAATCTGTAAACATTTGCATGTGAACACCTCGTCCATGTTTCTGATAACAATACTATCTACGCATATGTGTCTTTGAGAGACTAAGAATGAAGTCAGAAATATAAACATTGTGATGATAAAAGATACAACTTTAGTCTGCTTTAAGTGGAAGATAAGTTGAGGTTTGTTTGTTCACTCTAATTTTTTTGGTAAGGTGGAGAAGCCAAATCAGCAAGACACATGAAAACATTTTGATAAACACTTCCGACACATTTACACTGTTTATAACCCCTTCAACCCTCCTAGTAGCTTTGAATCTTGCCCTGACCCTCTCTGACTCCAGCGTCTTTTTTATGTTTGTTGCCCCCACCCCAGAATAAGTCGTCACACCACTGTTGAAGGAGCAAGTAAAAATAATTATTCATTTCTCATTAGGCAATTAAAGATTGTAGCTGACCCTGCTAATTATTATTGCCATGCTGTAAATTGTTTTAATTTTACAATTTAAATGTTTAATCATGATGATTAAGGAATGAAATTAGACGTATGAATCACCAGAGCAACTGTGAACTAGTGACAGTTCTACGAAGAGACACACATAGCAGATAGGAAGAGTTTGCAGTATTTATGTACCACTCTGCTGTAAAAGCTATTAATGATAGTTTCAGAGTTGTTGTTCACACAACAGGAAGTGCAGTGCTAAGCAGAAAAACATGAAAAACATCCTGTAAAGCACAAAACATTGCTCAAGTTTTTCTCACAACAATGTCCTTGAAGAGTAAGCTGTCAACAGATGTCGTAGATGGGTGTAATGATGTTCTGTTTTTCACATGATCTGCTCAGACCTGCGCTCCCATTGACCAAAGGACTTAAACAAAGCTTATGCACAAACAGAAGCACGCTTAAATATAACATAAACTACACACTGAAAAACACACAAACCACAGGCAGGCTGTTTTTCCTGCTCCCACAGTAGAGCAGAGGATAATGGGAAAGATTAGTGTGTGCGGCTGATGCCTGGCGGCCCTTTCTCAGAGAGCTCGGCAGACGAGGATGCTGGCTCTCAGTGGCACTCGCCAATTAGATCATCCACTCTAGCAGGTTGGGCATAATGAAGAGTTCGGAGCATGGGAGTGGAGGCGGGCAGCCAGGGATCGATCCCCAGCCTGGTGAGGGCACAGGTGGGTGGCCGACATAGGAAAGCCTGGAGACTGAGGGACTGCATCTCTTTCTTCTATCATGCATAGGTCACCCCAAGGGAGATATGGCTCCATATTTGTCTGTGTTCCCCGGTTTGACCTCTCAACATCATTATACTCATTTCCTTTTCACATGTTCTAAATTGTTCTTCCTGTTCATCCCTAAACTTACGTTGCTGATGTGCATAAATATTGCAAAGCCTGAGGTGGCTGCTGGTGTGTCTTGTCGTAAGTCTCTGGTGTGTCTTGTCGTAAGTCTCTGGTGTGTCTCGTCGTAAGTCTCTGGTGCCTCCAACTTTGTTATGTCAAACTAAGCTTCAGGGAAATAGAGTTTTTCAAGCCTGACGTTTCTTTAGAGTGATCCTTCCAGAGCGGTTATTGTCCTTTCGGAGTGGGAGTTACTACAGCTTCTCTTTTCACTCTGAGATTTAATGAGTTCTATTCAATGAATGACTTGTTGTCCACAGCCTGTGGTTTTAGTTTTAAGCATATACGGTAGGTATATGCTCATGTAGGTCATGTGTATAAAACAACCTCCTACATAAGTCATTCAATGTTTATTTCAGCATGTTTGCATTCAGCAAGAACAAATTCCCTGTACTCGTCCTGGTGAATAATTGAAGCTGATTCTGAGGTATATCATTGACTGTAATATCTATTGAAATGGGTTGCCAGGATATATGTATAGACAGCCATGGTCCCCAAAGGATATAGTCTACTGATTTATTGGGATCCCCTGACTTTTCTTTTAGCACCACCTGACATTTTTGATTCTCAGTAAAATGTCTCTTAACATGAAATGTAGTACAGATTTTCATGGTCCCCAGAGGGTGAATTCTAATGACTTTGGGGACTGTGTGAGAAAGCTGGCCGTAGACGTTTAACAACAATTCCCATGAAGTGAAAAGAAGCAGCAATAAATAAATAAATAAAAATGAAGAAAAAACAACCCAGAAATGCTGTATAGCTTAGGGTCATATTCCAGGTGTCATATGTATTTATTAATTCCTGAAACTCCATTTTCACTCTAATACACTTATAATGTACAATGTAAGTTCATAGTAATGAAATAAATATGTCACCAGTATGGCTTTAATGGTGTGACAGCGACGCTGGTATTGTTTTCACGCTGTGAGTCTTTGTGTGTGTCATAGTGACAAAATGTGGTCCTTGAGACACCTACTGTAGCAGTAACTACCACAGAAGCGGATTTATAAATCTGTTGACAGATTTTGTCACCACAATAGCATCGCAACCGTGCAAGACGCAGTTGCAAAACTTTACCATGTGTAGGTGAGATCAGAAGGATGGCCGAGTTCAAAGATGGGTTTGGTCCGAGCAAGGGGCCAAAAGTAGGGGGTTAGAAATTGGGGAATAGGACCCTGGCATCACGGCTGGTGTGACCCATCGCCAGATGGTCTCTAGTTATGCATTTTTGATGATAATGCTTGTTAATAAGACACTCAATTTTTGTTTTTATGGGATGTCTTCATTATAACAAATACCACCAGTCTTAACCTTCAAATGCATCCATTGTTACATTTTATTTGACACTATAAGCAGTGAGCACCTAATAATGAGGGCCTTCTAAAAAAACAAAAATAAATACAACATTTCTGAGCACAATTTTTACTTTGAGTAAAAAATAAACACACACCTATACTCACTCTATATTCTGATCATGCCCAGTGCCGCTCACTCTTTGATAAGGTCAGGACCCTCCACCTCCTCTGCAATGTTTCTGCATCTCCACGGTGATCGGCATGCTAATAGAGCTAATTGCCATTTCTCCTTTTGGATTTGCATTTAAAGGGAAGGGCTAGTCAGCAGGGCTGACAGCTGTTATGGCTAATGCTGATACCATCAGTTCTACAACGTGGACTTTGAATGACTTCAGTGATCCCCTGATTTTTCCTCGAACGCCATCAGCAGTTTTACAACATTTTTTTTATGTTACAGATATTCATGTTTCCCAGACAATGTATGACTTTAGTGATGACCTGACTTCCAGGAGGTCAAATTCTTACATTTTTCCAATACTTTTGTTTATGACCAAATACCTCATAAACTCACTTGGTTGCAAAAGTACTCACTGCTTAACATCTTTATATAATACGTCTGCAGATATTAACTTAAATAGAAAGTGGATAACGTCTGAGGCATCAGGAGCTTTTTTGATCAATTTCAATTCGAGACAAGACACCTAATAAAGTCAAATATTCTCTAAGTAGATGGAGAGTTATTGATAGTCATGGAATAGAGAAGAGGCTTCTGAGATATTTTGAGAAATGCTAGGAATATGAGGACTAATTGCTTTTCTTTGAACCTTATTTAGAGCCACGGGCTCGTATAGGTGTCCTCATCATCAGGGAATAATGTGGGGCAGTGATACAAATACTTCAGATTACAGCATGAGTCATGGTATGAGTTATATTATACCTGAAGCTTGACAAGAGGAAGTTCAATTAATGAGTCCCCTTAAGCCCCTGAGGCAATAGTTTCCCTTTAAATATCATTGGTTTTCTTTGTGGATGGCAGCATATGTTCATTTGTGCTTTTTGCATGTTTCATTGTTGTTAATATTGTTAGTATCACATAGCTACTGGCCAACTGGTTTAAATGGGCTTTTAACTCTTAAGTGCAAAGCAAGAACCAGAATTACTGGTGTGGGTTACAATGAGCAGCGGCATGCAGAAGTGATCCATATGGTTGGTAGCAACCAGTCTTTTTGTCTCACCTAATCTGACAACAAATCAAGTGTGAGCTCCTTATTACAAGATATTAAACCACAGATCCGCATAAAGTTATACACCAAACTGTATTTGGGGGAACTATGTGGGTGTAAGCTGTATACCTCAAAGATTAGGTAGTTAAAAAGTGATTCCTAGGATCTAAATAATAATAATACTATAATAATAATACATTTTATATGGAGGCGCCTTTCAAGACACCCAAGGAAACCTTACAAAATACAAGAGATAAAAACAGCAGGACATTGGAACAGAGAGCAGACAAACAATACCAGAGATATGGTGGAGACACAGGAAGAAAGCAAGAAAGAGAAGAGTGGGGGAGGACAGAGGATGATGGAGACTACAGAGAGTATTCAAATTGGCATACATCTGCAGAAAAGAGGTTAGAACAACCTGATTTTATCTAATGTGTGATGTCAAGCAAAGAGGACACACATCAAAATGAGCTAAATGAAATGTAATGTAATGAGAGTGGCATCGATGCTCTCATCAGAATTCAAAAAGCAAATAAGCTCATTTCTTATGTCAGACTATTACATTCAAAAATTGACAAAAATTGACCTAGACAAACAAATCAGCTAGAAGTCATCCCTTTTTACAGCTTCAATTTCAGCTTAGTTATTTTGTCCCCAAAAACCACAACAGCAGGCAAGCTTTTTCACAAACTAATGCTAAGCTGCAAAGTTTCAGTCAATTTATCTTATTTAAATCTTACACTGATCAAAATAAATGTAAATGTATCAGTCAAACACTGCGGAAATGAACAGGAAGGAGGATAATACCTGCTTTTTGTCCCCTTCACAATTTTCGGTGATTGCCTGTGCGACAGGCCGACAGGCCTAATGCGCTTCAGTCTATGCCAGTGACACACTGAGATTTACCATTCTCCTACGTTGTTCTAATAGGACATGCCACTTTGGGTTTAAGCCACATTCTGTCTTATTAAAGTTCTCGGCGGAAGTCTTGCACGTCCTTTTAGGACATGGTGAGGGCAATTAAAAGCTACATTTGCGGTGTATTGGAGGAGAAGGCCTTTCTGAAGCCATATAAACAGTGTCTTAGCACCTTTATTCACCGTGGCTTTCACACTACTACTACTACTACTACTACTACTACTACTACTACTACTACTACTACTACTACTACTACTAGTATTTATACTACTGCTTCTAATACTTATTCAAGCTGAGTGCATGAACAACAACATGATGCAAATGTGTCTATTATTAGAAAGGGACTGGTGTTGGATATTAGATTAAGCTTTTTACACATGTACAGTACATCATACACTGCTTCTGCAACTGTTAATATTTATCTGTACTTTTTTCTTACAAATAAATGAATAAATGTAAAATTGACATTCATGTATCAACAGAGATTATTATGCCGTTATGTAACTAATACAGCTGGAGCCTGGCTGTGGAAAACTTGTGTATGTTCACTCTCAGTCTCGATGAAAAACACTTCACAGAAGGTGAAAATCTTCTCCAAGAATCTAGTTTACACACACACACACACACACACACACACACACACACACACACACACACACACACACACACACACACAGAAGAGCACATCACAACAAATACATGTATGTGTCTAGATACACACACAAGCGATTGCTAACACACGGGTGACAGCTCTGACCTTCCCAATGACAGCTTCCCAACACCTCCTCCATTCAGTGCCTTATTACTTGGTCAATAAAAGGGGACGAGAGTAGGAGGCTCCACCAATTAGCAATTACATGTGTGCATGTGTGTGTTATATGTATTATGATTTGCAGATCTATAACACCTTTCTACCACACCCACCCCCCCCCCCCCCCCCCCCACACACACACACACACACACACACACATTAAATACACAAACACAAAATGAGCAATCTTGTTATCATTTGTCAGTTCTATTAATTTATTCATGAATAGGCTCCTTAAGGGGGGTTAGGGGACAACCATCGGGACAGCGATGAATCCTTTAATAGAGATAAACCTTCTGAGACCAGCAGACGGACGTAGAGACGAGGTGTGGGGGGGTGGAGGGGCGAATGGATGGTGGTGAGATGAGTAGGACAGACGGCAAGTGGAAAGTTAAATGAGAAGGATAGGTGAGATGTGAAGTGCAGAGAGGATATTAAAGTGACAGGCTTATGGTTAAATGTGAAGTACACCGTTTGGGAGGAGACGTGTTGGAGCGAGATATAGCACTTTAGAATGATGTCACAGCAGACAGATGTGTGCATCTGGAGAGGAGACAGCAGTCATTTGTAACTTGCTTGTAACAGGGCTTTATTTTTTTGAGTTTCTCAATTTTTGAAGCTAGCTTCCTGCCTAAACTGGCCTCACAGTAAAGAATTTCCCTGCACATTCCTGCTCATGATGCGTTTACTTGTATTCTTCTGCACATTTCTTGTTGTTCTATGTATTTGAATGTAAAGCACATTTTAATGACCTGCGTTACATTAAAAGAAAATCACCTTGCCTGGCAGTCTGTGCATGGGAGAGGACAGGCGGGGGAGAAGCAGTGATTGTTTGTGTGGAAGAAAAAGAAGGTGTGACTCCCCTCTCACTCCGCTGATTACAGCTGGAGAGGACTCTGTGGAGTTCTGCTGCAAGTTCCTGCTGCCTCAGTGTTGAGTGTGCCTAATGCTCTCTCCTCTCTATTACAGCCCACAGCACTGCTGCCATCACACACACACACACAAACGCACACACACGCAGAGAGAGGGAGAGAGAGACAGAGAGAGAGAGAGAGAGAGAGAGAGAGAGAGAGAGAGAGAGAGAGAGAGAGAGAGAGAGACCAGCAGCCCCTTGCTATCTTTCTCTCTTTAATTCTCTCCTGCAGACATCATACCGTTACCTCTAGGCGATACGAGATCCTGCTTGGCCTTTCTCTTTCCCTCTGTAGTGAATGTAAAGCGATATGTGGGTGGAAATTGCTGTCAGCAAACCCTGTTAATTAATAGTTATATGTAAGCCAACCTTACGCAAACAGTGAAGACCCTCAATTACTGCTCATGTATTATAAAGAAACTTTATATTTAAACACACACTACTGTGTTTAAATCACTGAGCTGAGCTTAAGATCACTGAATGTTGCTTACATAAATGATACTCATAATCATAGATATATAGGTGATGACCGCTGTGTGCGTGTGCGTGTGCGTGTGCGTGTGCGTGTGCGTGTGCTGTATGTTACGTCCCTGCTTAAAGCGAAAGTTAATTAAGCCACATTTCCACAGTGAAGACCGTAAAGCTACATACATACTAAAATGCACACAAATCATTCATATAGATTGTTATCATTGGGAGTTTGATTTGATTCCCTCATAATATAACTCATAATCACAAACATAGCTTTACAGTCTCTAACTAAACCTCACAACCATCAAGAGGATTACATTATGTTCCTAATCTCCTCTGAATCATAATTATTTATAGTGCGAGAGATAGACTCAAAAGACTGGATTCAAATACAAGATAAAGAAATGTGTTTGGCATTAACGCTTTCAAATATCTATTAAGGAAATATATCTGTGGAAATTTAGCAGATAGCACAAAGTCCTTAAATTGGTCATCTGAACCTTTAGAACAATAATGATGAGGCCAGAATCAATATTTAGCCCAAAATCTTTGTGTCCTGAGATGAGTGTATATGAAGTGGGTAGATATGCATCACTAAGTAGATAAAACACAAACTTTCTGTAGCATTAGTCTCCAAACCTTGTATTTTTCCTATTTATGGAGGCAAACCAGGGGGTGTTGATCGTGTTCATTCAGAGGTTAAGGGTGTCTTTAGAGAACCCATTTGGGGCTGTTGAGTCAGCATGACTGTCAGCCTAGTTGTTTCTCAGCTCCATCAGTGTGGCAGCAGGCAGGCGTCCGGTTGGCAGGGTGGCAGGGCAGCAGGACAGGGACGGGGACGTCTGACAGGGAGCGCAGACATGAGGCCAGGGAGGCAGAGGATGGTGCAGGGGACTTGAGACTGGTCACACACCAGCATGAAATCTAGACCTTTCCTTTCTGTTAGACAAGTAAATAACAAAGGGTACTGCATGTATCGAGTGTCAGGGGTATGACAGATACGCTGCAACACACATGTTCTAAAGCGGTCACGTAATTAAGTCAGACTTACTCTTAAAATGAGAAGAAAAAAACTCTTTTACTCATCTCGCTGAAAACAATTACAGTTAAAATAGATTCCAAGCGTGTTTTTGAAAAACCATCATCTCAACTCTCCAATTGCTCTGAACAAAAGTCCATCAGAGTTTTGACAGCAGACCGAGAATCAATCTCAGTGGGCATGTGCAGAGTGCAGCCTTGGTGAAAGACTTGGAAGTCTCGGGTCTTTGAGCACCAGACCATATCACAAAGCTATTATCTGTGAAAGCTAAGTCATATAACCTGCAGAGAATCAACTGTCCTGCCCTGTGTGTCCTTAACTTTACAGCAAAATCCATTATTCACCTCAATACATCAAACTAAGGGATTTAACAACAAACATAAAGATCCCTATAGTTTGGAAGCAGCAGAAAAAAGTGATGAAGGAGGCGAAACATGGTAAGAATACTAAAAGGTCTTTTTGACAGGTTCAGGATTTATTTTTAATGTGACATTTGAACTTTTTTCCTCATGGGAATAACTGCATCATGCACAGACAGGAGAATAGGTCAGCCATAAGAAAACAGGACACCACAGACATAATTCATTTTGAGCATCAGTTTAAGCCAACGAATTGATCCCTGTGTCATTTAGATTCTGCATTTCTGGGAAAAAAGAAACGTATCATCTCATTCATAGCATCAATCTCATGAGTGTGTGTGTGTGTGTGCGTGCGTGGCTATATAAGCATGCCTGTGGGAAAGTTTGTTGCTGCAGTAGTGAACAATAAGGAAGCCACCCACGCCACAATCACCACACCATTATGTTTTCTTCAGTGGCCCTTTTAGTGAAATCAGCTTACTTTCTTTGCAGCTCAATAGTGTTTCAAGAGCGACAAAGGGCCTAAGTAAAAAGGATTTTGTGATTCAGTTGACTCACATGTGACGAGCTCCCATCTGTCCCATCTTTGTCAGTCTACCCCCTTCTAATTTCCTGTCCCTAACGAAAACATACCCATCTCATTCAACTATACAGAGGCGCTAAAAATTGTTTTTGTTATGAGTAGCCATCTTTAAATAATGTGGTTTCAGAGATACAGGTGCTAAAGTCCTGAATATGCAGATGCTTGATTTTGATATTGTTCCATTTAGTTAAAAAGAGCAGGAAGTTGCATTATTGAAGGATATATTCTGAATTAGTACCATGAGCTG
Source organism: Cottoperca gobio (assembly GCF_900634415.1). NCBI lineage: Eukaryota > Metazoa > Chordata > Actinopteri > Perciformes > Bovichtidae > Cottoperca > Cottoperca gobio. Next base: position 6,243,726 of record NC_041361.1, read on the forward strand.
ATCCTACTAACAACTATTTCCTGTGTAGCCAAAGTTTGATATAGTTTATTCCTTTTTACCATAGACTTCCATTGATGTAAAAAACCTGGGTGACATATTCTTAGCATTCTTAATTTTTAGTTATTCACACCTTTTCTTCCATTCGTGAGTTGGAGACGTCCAATTGCCTTGGGAACCTTCTATGTACTGGTTCAACTGGGCGAGTTCACGTTGCTCATGGTCCACCAAATGTATTTACTCAAAGCCATAATTCAACATTTTGTGAAACATAAAGAGAGTTAGCTGAGAAGATCAATAGCATTATTGTATATGTCAGTTAAATAAAAGGTCACAGCATAGACTGTATACAAGAAGTGGACGTAGTAACCGTGATGTCACCCATGGTTTGTGGACTCCCATTTTAAAGTCTTGAGTACGCATCTTTGTTTTTGACCGTCGCCATGTTGGCTTTTTGGAACCAGAAGTGACACAAGAGGATGAAGCTAAGTACAGCTGAACGAGACCTTTTTAGGCTACCAAAATGTTACAATTAAATTTCATGAACCCAGAACACACTGTAAAAAGGTTAAAGTTGTAAGACGAAAACACAGAGCAACCACAGACCTGACAACGCCTTGGTAGCGACCTGTCGCACAAGGTAGCAACGCCCTGATTGTTCACAATGTTTACTGAGGTAATAAATCAAATGAAAAGTCGGTTCATTTGCTCATACGCATCTATTCAACGCACTTCTTTTTGCAATCAGCGGAGTCGCCTCCTACTGGCCATTAGAAATAATGCAAGTTTAAGGCACCTCTTTTATTACAGGTCACCTCTGCATCAGTTTCACTTTTCAGAACCTGAGTTTTCCAACTGGGCTACAGCCAGCAGATGGTGAGCTTAGCTTAGCAAAAAGACTTGAAGCAGGGGGAAACAGTTAGCATGGTTTGGTCCCTAGGTAACCAAATCTACCTACCAGCTCATCTAAAGATCACACAAAATCCGCACAAAAAAGTAAGTTGTGGTTTAAACATTGTTGATTTAATGTTTTTTTGTACATGGACAGGTATGTAGCATTTATTGTCACCCACACAGCATAAGCTAGTTTGCAATGCCCCGTCCCCGTCCCTAGATGGGCCTTTAACATACATAAAACTTAACAACAAATGCACAAGAGAAAGTTCAAAACACAAACTCAACAATAGGTACGTAAAACACCAAACTTTTTTACGGGGGTTGAGTGTGGGACTACACAATTATGTATGGCTGGTATTTGATAATAAATCAAAGTACTGGAAAAATAAAATTTACCTGATGATGGCGCTAGATGAGAAGTTAGGGAGTCATCAAAGTTATTATGATTCATCGTGAGCGGAACATGAATGTCTGCACCAATTTCATGGCAATCCATCCAACATTTGTTCGAAACTTTTACTCAAAACCACAAATATAAACCTTATTGTTGTGCAAGAGAAAGGGTCAGGTGGTCACAAAATGTCAACTCTATATTCATCCAACAACATGCTTCAGCAGTTTATACGTTTTACATCTTTAGTAGAAACCATTGGGTTTGTCACTGAGTGACACAGACAGGGTAGAGAGGACAGATGGTAGAGAATGATAAACCATGGTTTTGGTGTTTTCATGGAATTTTTTACAGAAGAATATAGAATAAAACCACTAATCCCACTATAAAACAGGGCGTACAGAGTGGTAGCCCTTTTTGCAAACACTTATCAATGACCTAAGTCAAACATCCATTGCCACAAGCCCATTATGTAATTCCATTTGTCTAATATCAAATTTCAAGAAAAATGTAGCTAATGACTAGCTGAAAGTAAAAAGCTGAAAGTAAATACATTTTTCTGCATCACATATTTCCTCCCGGCAGGAATACAACACTTGGAACGTCTTTATTTCCCTCTTGAGAGAATTTCTTCAGTTAAAGCATCGTGGTACTTCTGATGAATATGTGCCTGTCCGGCGTCTGAGTTCAAAGGACGTACAACCGTTGGCATGTTACGTAGCTGTGCCAAGAGTTCAATCACGACAAAACACGATTGTCAATGTCTGCCTCTTAGATCAACTCTTTGCAGTCTGACCTTTACAACCTCTAAACTTTGCAGAGAGAACAGTGTATCTTCATCCACGCCTGCAGACAATTAGGTTGGCGGAACAGATGACCCTGTCAGTGCTGCTCTTTACTGTAAACAACGGCTGTGTTGTCGTCCCGGGAGACCACAAATTTGTCTGATGTCGGAGTGAAACAATATGGTCCAAACTCAGATGGAATGACAAAAGCAAATGAAACGACAGCAAGCCTAAACTGAACACAACCTCATTAGTAAAGATACAGGAGAACAATAGTTGTGACCTAATTGGTTGTGCTTTCATTTGACCCTAACATAATGAAAGCAACGTTATTAGTACTGATACAGGCACATCTCTCGGAAGTGACAGGAAATGAAGATGAGAGGTATTGTTTTCCTGGATCGAACATCACCACAACTGATAGAGCAGACAGCACCTTCCCCTTCGCTGTCTCCTAGGAATAGGTCAATAGGGAGATTTACCACCTGCTGCTGCAGTCAAACATCTAAGGGCTTTCTCTGGGATTTGATTCATTGCCCAGGTGGTCTTTCCAAGCATGAGACACCCTGAACAAGACAGCAGGATAATTACATTGTTTTCTTGTGTATGTGTCTATAAACAGTGTGCTCAAGTGTAATACAACTTGACATTAATTCGGTCTTGAATCGATGGCCCATTTTTTTGTCATAAAGCGTAATAAGGTTTCACATGAGACAGAGTTTTTATGCTAGTTGTGTGGAGGTTCATTTTCGCTACTTGGATTGGTTTTACATGGGAACCTTTTCTCGGCAGTGTCTCTGATTGTCTCTGTCATTCATCAGCTCACCTGGCCTGAGCCATCGTTGCCCTCTATACGTGATGTAAATTGGGGATGTTTCAGATCTGACATCAGATCTTGATCTATGTGTTGCTCATCAAGCTCATCAATCACACAGCCTATCCGATCGACCACCGTGGTAGACATAAATAGCTGATCGCACTCTACTCTAGAAATAAACAAATGCACTTCTAAGCCTTTTCCTAAAGTCCTCCTTATGATTGAGAGCTAAAAAAAAAAAAAACACCACAAACAGGGGTTATGGTGAGTGTTTCTGTCTGTTTGCTCATTAACAGACAAGAAGGCAGAACAAGGGGGGAAACAATGGAAATTGTTGAATACCTGTTGTTACAGTACAGAAACTCAGAAAGATTGTGCATGACTGTACATTTCTTTGTTTACTTTCAGGTTTAAATCTTTTGTGCCAAGTCTATGTCCGTTTTCAAGTGCCAAGTGCTATGTCAGCCAATACAAGTCTCATCAAAGCAAGTCTCGAGTCAAGTCACACGTCTCTATATGCAAATTGAAATAAAGTTGCAAATCGTGTAGTTTCTACTCATTGCGACTACGTTGCGACAACTTTGCAACAACAGTTTCGACAACATTGCACCCTGCTGCCGCACATTCAACATACAGAGCCTTGACGTTGCCCGGTGGCAGATGAAGCGTCAACCACTCACTGTCTGATACCACCTTAAAGTCTACAACTCTACTGTTTACCGCTAAAGGTATGTTTTTCTTTTGAGTTTTAAAGCATTTATATTTTCAACCAATCACAATATTACATTACACCTACCTTTGAGGACCGACACTTCCAACAGTGTACTGTATATTGTGTAAGTGAATTTATTGATGGTTAAAATTACAGTGACTGATTTAATTTAGTTCTCCATTTTACCAAAACGCTGACTGAAAACAGAGAGGATGGTGTTACTACCCGCTGCAGCTCCCACACAGTTGTACTTTCTTACATTTCTCGAAAAGAAAATATTTAAAAGGCTCATTCATTGTGTTCCATCCTGTGCATGGGGAAAATGACAGTGAGGAAGATAACAACATTTGCATGTTGTGGCATTTACATTTGGTGATAAATATACTTTTAATATGCTTTGCAGCTGCCTACTTTTCCCCTGATATTAGATTAACTAAGCTGAAGGATGTTCAGAGTGGGATACCAGAGACGGATTCTGTGCGTGTCTGCGATTCCTCCTGGTTACCTACACAAGATGGATGGTTTGAATGTGACGGTAAAACACCTGCAGCTACATCTTTATACGCTGATAGTGATACACCAGGAGCACATCACTATTCTGTTACATCCTCACACATTCCCACACAGCCACTGAGGTTGCCTGAAAATACTGGATCTCTCTGAGATGCATGATAAATATTCTGAGGGTGGCCTCATGAAGGATAATTGTAGTGCTTTAAGGTTCGCAAGTCTAAACCTCTATAATATCTGGAGGCTGGTAAATCTGAAGTTAGATATTGTAGGGTAAGTATACAGTGACTGAAGGCACAGAAATCAGGAGCAACAAACTGCTGATGATGTGTATGATGTGATCAGGGATGACAATATAAAAAGCTTTGATAAATGTATCACATTTTTAAGTCAGAGCACTATGAGATAATATTTCTCGATCTTTTTCTCTATCAAACAAAAAACTAAAAAAACTATTTTTGATTGATATAAGTTAAACAACACCATTTTTAAGCCTACAATAACTCATTATTTTTGCCACTCGGGGGCAGCAAAAACAATTTGTAACACTGATAATATCACGAAGCCTGATAGGGATACAAACTTGTTAGCAGTTGCTTCTTAACACATCCAGCAGATATTGAGCAAAATTAGCATTCATTTAGAGTTTTGTTTCTGATCATCTGACAAATGGGAGTCAAATATTTATTCCCCTTTAATTGTGGAGGGAATATGTGACTCTTTAAGAGCTGTCAAACATTTGGTAGCAGTCTGAGTTTTTCACTGAAAACAGCTGCCTGCTGTGGCTGAAAACAACAAAATGAGAGCGATGAGAGTGAACCAATACAGGGAAGTGGCTGGTTGGAAAACAAAAAGAATGAGCTGAAAGACAAAAGCTCCGTAGAGCTGAGAGGAACTGCGGAGTCGGCTTTCTCTGTAGATGCTAGATTTGATTAGGTTTAGGCATGAGGAGTGAGATTGGTTAGGGTAGTAAGCCAATCAAAAGGAGCAGAGTAAGATGTTTGGTGGATATACTCTAGCAGCATCTACCATCATTCTCAGGGGGTTCATGGACGAGCAACTCTTTTAACATAGAAGTAGTCACATGACCGGCAATCCTAACAAGCCAATGTGTCTGTAATGTGTCCTTAAGTAAACATCTCTGCAGGGTTATAAAATGGTTACAGCCTGCAAACAAATCGACTGATTTGAACAATTTTTAAAAAAGAAAAGTGTCACTATCTTAGAACAGATATATGATTATAAGTCTGACAGGTTAAAATAATCTATTTTTTTTGTTTTGAGAAAATAGGGATTTGTGGACTCAATTAATTAAAGACAAAATGGTTTGATAAAATGGATAATTTTATCTGCAGTTAGGGATTCCTTATAAAACCTTTTTTCCCTGAAATATTTCTCCATTAATCACTCCTGAAGGAATGAAATATTTAAAACCTTACATCTTCCATTTCAGCCCATCGTGGGCTGAAAGATCAGCTCAATCTAGTACGATTACGGCTGGTCCCATACACTACCTGACTGTGATGGAGGGCTGCGAAGACGAGGGAGGACAGACACGGAGGGAGAGAGAGGGAGCGTGATGATAAGTGAGCTGTAGCATGTGCTAGTAGTGCACTAATCACGGTCTCCAGCTGAAGAAACACACCGGCGCCTCACAGTTTATTGAGAGATAATGGGATTCTCAGGGCAACAGACACACGGCTAAAGAGAGATGAAATCTGATAATAATAATAATGCAAAATACTCTGTGTGTGAGTGTGTGTGTGTGTGTGTGTGTGTGTGTGTGTGTGTGTGTGTGTGTGTGTGTGTGTGTGTGTGTGTGCCTATGTTTGGGCATATTGTGAGTCAGACTAACTGTTCTGTGTGATGAAAAATGAGGAAATCTGGCATTAGGCAATATGGGAACAGAAACAAGCCCAGCTTTCAGAGTCTAAGTACGGATTTTAGATTCCTAGGCACAAAATGGCAAAATAAAATATCAGAAGAATAGGATAAATGTGAAAATCCTACTGTGATAAGGTTTTATCAACTCTTTTTTTGATCATTTTCATCTGTCTTTTTACACATATTTTATTGAGCACTGTAGGGAGACTCAGATCTAAGATTTTCTTTGCCAACGACTGCTTCTTTGTAATTGTTGTGCATATGACAATAATAAAAACTTGAAACTTGAAGAGCTTTACTAAAATATGTTTTTCTATTTTTAGTTATTTATCACACATCATGCTATGGATAGCAGGGTACATTGGTCCACTTGTTGCCACAGCCTCATACAGCCATTTTGCAGCTGCAGTGAGCAGGATTTTTGTCACTGGGATGGATCAAGGTCTTGTTGATATTTTTCTAAACAGCTGCAGGCTTCTGTAAAATCACCCACTGTGTGAGCCCTTTAAGAACCCGTTTTGATATTTACGAGAATATTTCCGGAAAATATAAACTCTGACGCAAATTGCTCTGTCCCCAATCCCCTCCGTTCTCATCATTTGCCTCTGGACACCCATTAAGCACTGCAGGTCAAAGATAATTTGCCAACAACTTCAACCTTTCAGCCGGCACAGCTCTCTGTCGGAGCCTTAAAGGTAAACACATCATCACATCACATTCTTTTTCAACACAAAGACATCACAGCGGTAAAATAATAAAATCTACATTTTTTTCCTTTTAAATATTCCAAAGATGTGTTTATTGAAAGAGAAATGAAAGAACTCCATTTAAACTAAATCGTGCACACACACACACACACACACACACACACACACACACACACACACACACACACATACACTCACACACACACAGAGCCGTATCTAACAGTGCGCCCTGTAAGCTGTCACTCATTCCCCTCCGCAGTGACCCCTGTCAGGCCTGTGTCACTTTTGCGGGATCAGGCCATCCATACGCACTCACTTTTCCATTTGTTTATTTATTTGTTTGTGTCGCTTCGTTTCACAGTGTCTGCCTTCATCCTGTCCATCTTCTACTCTGCGCTTCTTACACACCCCTCAGATGTCTCGTCTTTCAAGATGTCACCTTTGGCTGTTTTTCCCTCAGCCAAACAGAGGTGTTGGATTTCACCTGTCTTACAGTTCCACTCTCCACTTTCTGTGAGTTTCACTCAACTTTGTGAGGACTTGTTATTGACTCTTCTTTTGTGAGCTCATCTGTTTTGGTGAAACCAAAACATCCTTCATGCCAAGAAACGAAAAAAAAAAAAACTAGAGTAATATTGAGCTGTATGTCAAGAGAGGATGTGTTTCTATGTGATTTTGGAGCTACTAAGAAGCATTGTTCAGCGTACAGTTTTTGAACAGTATAAACATTATAGTTGATGTACTAAAAACACATAATTGTTCATTTAAACCTGCTATAATAAATATATATAATAATATATAATATATATAATAAATACCTCTCTGTTTGTGCCTATGCCCCAAACCGCAGTTTGGAGTATTCGGCCTTCTTGGAGACCCTGAATGGAGCCCTGCAGGAGGCTCCAGTAGGGAACTCTGTAGTCTTGCTGGGAGACTTCAATGCACACATGGGAAATGATGGAGACACTTGGAGAGGCGTGATTGGGAGGAACGGCCTCCCTGATCTAAACCCGAACGGTCGTTTGTTGTTGGACTTCTGTGCTAGTCATGGAATGGCCATAACAAATACCATGTTCGAACATAAGTATGCTCGTAAGTGTAAGTGGTACCAGAGCACCCTAGGCGAAAGGTCGATGGTCGATTTTGTAATCGTATCATCTGATCTGAGGCCAAATGTTTTGGACACTCGGGTGAAGAGAGGGGCGGAGCTGTCCACCGATCACCATCTGGTGGTGAGTTGGATCAAGGGGTGGGGGAAGACTGAACTGGGAACATCTGGAGGAAGCCCCTGTCCTGGAGATCTTCAACACACACCTCCGGCGGAGCTTTTCAGACATCCCTGTGGAGGTTGGGGGCATTGAACCTGAGTGGGCGGTGTTCAAAACCTCTATTGCTGAAGCTGCGGTGATGAGCTGTGGTCTCAAGGTCTTAGGTGCCTCAAGGGGCAGTAACCCTCGAACACCGTGGTGAACCCCGGTGGTCAGGGAAGCCGTCCGACTGAAGAAGGAGTCTTTCCGGGTTATGTTATCCGGGAGGACTCCGGAAACTGTTGCAGGGTACCGATGGACTAGAAGGGTGTGGGAGAAGTTCGGAGAAGCTATGGAGAAGGACTTTCGGTCGGCAATTAGGTGCTTCTGGAAAACCATCCTGCACCTCAGGAGGGGGAAGCGGGGAACCGTCCAAGCTGTGTACAGCAAGGGTGGGATCCTGCTGACTTCGACTGAGAAGGTTATCGGGTAGTGGAAGGAGCACTTTGAGGAACTCCTGAATCCGACTAACACGCCCTCTATGGTAGAGGCAGAGCTGGAAGCTTATGGGGATCATCGTCAATTTCCCTGACAGAAGTCACTGAGGTAGTCAAACAACTCTACAGTGGCAAAGCCGCAAGGGTTGAAGAGATCCGTCCAGAAATGCTGAAGGCTTTGGGTGTTGAGGTGCTGTCTTGATTGACACGCCTCGTCAACATTGCGTGGAAGTCTGGGACAGTGCCTAGGGGGTGGCAGACTAGGGTGGTGGTTCCCCTATTTAAAAAGGGGGACCAAAGAGTGTTTGCCAACTACAGGGGTATCACACTTCTCAGCCTCCCTGGTAAAGTCTACTCCAAGGTACTGGAAAGGAGGGGTTGGCCGGTAGTCAAACCTCTGATTGAAGAGGAACAATGCGGATTCCGTCCTGATCGTGGAACAACGGACCAACTCTTCACTCTCGCAAGGATCCTGGAGGGGGCCTGGGAGTACGCCCATCCGGTCTACATGTGTTTTGTGGATCTGGAGAAGGCGTATGACCGGGTCCCCCGGGTGATACTGTGGGAGGTGCTGCGGGAGTATGGGGTGAGGGGGTCACTTCTGAGGGCCATCCAATCCCTGTACGCCCAAAGCGAGAGTTGTGTCCGGATACTCGGCAGTAAGTCGGACTCGTTCCCAGTGAATGTTGGCCTCCGCCAGGGCTGCGCTTTATCACCGATCCTGTTCGTGATTTTCATGGACAGGATATCGAGGCGTAGTCGTGGAGGAGAGGGGTTGCAGTTTGGTGGCCTGAGGATCTCATCGCTGCTCTTTGCAGACGATGTGGTCCTTATGGCATCATCGGTCTGTGACCTTCAACACTGGATCAGTTCGCAGCCGAGTGTGAAGCGGTTGGGATGAGGATCAGCACCTCAAAATCTGAGGCCATGGCTCTCAGCAGGAAACAGGTGGATTGTCTACTCCGGGTAGGGAATGAGCCCTTACCCCAAGTGAAGGAGTTCAAGTACGTCGGGGTCTTGTTTGCGAGTGAGGGGACGATTGGAGCGAGAGATTGGCCGGAGAATCGGAGCAGCGGGGGCGGTACTGCAGTCGCTTTACCGCACCATTGTGACGAAAAGAGAGCTGAGCCAGTAGGCAAAGCTCTCATCCTACCGGTCGATCTTCGTTCCTACCCTCACCTATGGTCATGAAGGCTGGGTCATGACCGAAAGAACGAGATCACGGGTACAAGCGGCCAAAATGGGTTTTCTCAGACGGGTGGCTGGCGTCTCCCTTAGTGATAGGGTGGGAAGCTCAGCCATCCGTGAGAGACTCGGAGTAGAGCCGCTGCTCCTTTACTGTTGAAAGGAGCCAGTTGAGGTGGTTCGGGCATCTAGTGAGGATGCCACCTGGGTGCCTCCCTAGGGAGGTGTTCCAGGCACGTCCAGCTGGGAGGAGACCTCGTGGAAGACCCAGGACTCGGTGGAGAGATTATATCTCCTCACTGGCCTGGGAACGCCTCGGGATGCCCCAGTCGGAGCTGGAGGATGTGGCCAGGAGAAGGGAAGATTGGGGTTCCTTACTGGAGCTGCTGCCCCCGCGACCCGACCCCGGATAAGCGGTAGACGATGGAAGGATGGATGGATAATAAATATTTTTATATTAATAATAGGTGACTCTTGGTGATGAACCAACACATAATTATCAAGACTCTGCAGTTCAACTCAGCTCAGAAGGTTTTAGCATCTTTCAGCTCATTGACAGATCATGGTTTAGGTAAAAATAAGTATTTCCTTTCCTGTTTCTGACCCAGAGATTTTGTAGTTTTCTTTGAGAGGAGAGTCTCCAGCAGGCAGCTGTTATCAGAGAAAAAGCTCTTGATTAAAACCCACCGTACACTAGCCAACAGAGAAGCAAAGTTAACAACTAACTGGTGAACAAAGTGGAGCATTTAGCAAATTAATAGGAAGATATTTTTTCTCAGTAGTAAGTACAGACCAACGAGACCCAGAGAGTGAATATTGAACTGAACAGAAACACAACTCCAAATGAATAATAATGTTGCTTCTTTTGTGCCGGATGTGTAAATAAGCAACTGCTAAGAACACATTCACCATATCAACTTTATAAAGTGATACTATGTCAGTATTGTGGTTACAGCTTGTTGCAATGACAAACAAAGCCACCACTCAACAGTGTCAACATGTCTGAGATGAGGACCAGATATGTCGGTTTTATAGGATTAAGATCATCCACAGCAGATTGTTTGTACTATATGTATATAATACATATCATGAAACAAATTCAGATCACAATGTGCTTGAAGTCAACCTGTTGACTTGTTGATTGAGGAGGGATGTGAATGATGTCGCTGGAGATAATCAGTAATATCTGGCAGAGTTTGTCAGGAGATAGCTTTTTAAGCAATTTAACTTTAATTTAACAAGGATGCAATAATGTGCAATAAATTATTTGTCTTATTTTTGTTGCTGCGTAGGAACCTGTTCCCTCCAATAAAGTTTCATCTGTAGTCAAATGTCTATATGTGCTCATCTCTCTAGTTCAGTGTGTGTGTGTGTGTGTGTGTGTGTGTGTGTGTGTGTGTGTGTGTGTGTGTGTGTGTGTGTGTGTGTGTGTGTGTGCGTGTACGTGTGCGTGCATGAGTGTGCCACAGCTGCCTTTGACTTCCCAGGACTGAAAGAGCTAGATTTATACTGAATGCTGAAGGGATCATTAAGCACCAAGTTATTGAGGAAAATGTCTCATGAGCTGCACACTGGGGAGACACGGCATTACGAAGCAAGTCTCGACTTCAAGTCCAAACACGAAGGCTAACTGAAATTCATAGCAAACAAATCATACTTAAAATACTCATGAACTAAACAGCTTTGTGCAACGGCTGGATTTGGACATCTATCTGAAATCTGACGATGTTCACATTGCAGGCAAGAGTGGCTGAATCTGATTGCATTTGTTGTGCATTTGTTTTTTTCCTAACAGTGTGAACAGCTAAAATCACATGGAATCTGATCTTTTCAATTCTGATGTGGGCCACTTTCATATGTGGTCCTAAATACCCATAGATACAGGTCTGATTTTTTGCAATAGGACCTCCTTCTGAACAGTCCTATAGGAATTCTTGCAACTTTTATGTCACTCTAGATCAAAATTTGTCACAATTCTGCGCTGCAGGAGTCAAATCAAGTCAATATATAGCACCAGATCATAACAGAGGTTATCTACTCTGTTTTATATTTAATCACTCTGTGAATACAAACATGGAAGACTGCTGCAATGGAGGTAGTCAGTGGAGGGAAAGTGTTCGTTACCATTAACTTATAAATGAAATCATAAACTTTTTATGACCGAGACCAGCTGAGTCCTGACAACACTCAAGTGAACTCAACAACCACGTCCAGCTGCGACGAACGTTATGCGTTTACATCCATGTGATCCAGTTTTTTCCAGTGTTTTTGTGGAGGTCTCAAGCTAATACTGACACGTTTCTCTGCAAAGAAAAAGACCGTTGAATGGAGCTTTCTGGATGGAGAGACAACACTTTGTGTTAATAAGAGGGAAAACAGGTAGTTTCATGTTGTTTGAATTCAAACAAAAGTTTAGGGAAAACAGCAAGTCATTCGAGAATTTGAGAAGCTGAAACCTTTAAATGTTACAATATGATAATTGAAAAATAAATAAATAATAATAATGAATAATAATAATAATAATAATAATAATAATAATAATAATAATAATAATAATAATAATAATAATAATAATAATAATAATAATAATAATAATAATAATAATAATACATTTTATTTAGAGGCGCCTTTCAGGACACCCAAGGTCGCCTTACAGTGCATTTAAAAGTTAAAACAACCAAAACAAAGACGGAAAACAAATTAGTCAAACCGACATAGATAAAACAGGCAAGACAGAGTGTGGAGTGACGGAGTGAAAAGAGGATCTGTGATAACAAGTTGGTTGTGTTTTAGAGTGAGTAGGCCAGTTTAAACAGGTGGGTTTTGAGGTGGGATTTGAAAGTCGTAATGGAGTCAGACTGTTTGATGTGTGGAGGCCGAGAATTCCAGAGCCTGGGCTCCCATGGTGCTGAGGCGGGAGGTGGGAACAGTCAGGAGTCCGGCTGAGGATGAGCGCAGGGAGCGGGAGGGGGTGTATTCCTGGAGGAGGTTTGAGAGATAGGTGGGGGCGAGGTTGTTGAGGGCTTTGTTTGTGAGCAGAAGGTTTTTGTAATCAATCCGGAATCAAGTTCCAGAAATGAGTGAGGAGTTAATTATATTAGTGATCATGGGGTAAATGGATGGCAGACAGGCTTTGACAAGGGTAGTGGGGACGGGATCAAGCTGGCAGGTGGTGCATTTTGGCTTTACAGATGAGCTTGGAGATGGTGGCCTCTGATGCTGGAGTGAAGTTGGAGAGGGTGCTGGTGGGTGGTTGGACCGTGGTGGCCATCCAGAGTGGGTCCGTCGAGAGGGCGCCTGATGAGGCCAGCTGTAGGTGGATGTTGCTTACTTTGGAGCCGAAAAATTGCAGAAAGTCAGTGCAGCGTTCAGGGGAGATATTAGGAGGGAGGGTTCTGGGGGGCTGAAGTAGGTGACTGTGTTACCGGTGCCAGTGCTGATAAGGTTGGAGTAGTAGGTGGATTTGGCAGTGGAGAGGGCGTTCTTGTAGTGATGTAGATGATCAGCATAGATTTGGGTGTGTACTGATAATCCGGTCTTTTTACACAGCCGTTCAAGTCGACGACCAGTTGTTTTGAGCCGTCGAAGGTCGGAGGTGAACCAAGGAGCGGTGTGGGCAAAGGAGACTGTGCGGGTTTTGACAGGGGCCAGGGCGTCAAGCGAGGAGGACAGACAGTAATTGTAGTGACTCACCAAGTCAGCAGGGGAAGAGGATGGGAGAGGGATGGGGTAGGAGTTGATCAGGGTGGTGAGATCTGTGTGGTCGATGTGTTTGATATTTCTGAAAGAGATGATCCGTTCTTCTTTAGCTTTTGATCGGGGGCGTGTACCTCAAAGAGCACAACTTTGTGGTTAGAGTTAGGAAACTCGGCATTGGTGACATTACAAGGACTAATGCCAGTGGAGCAGATCAAGTCCAATATGTGGCCTTTATTATGGGTAGGAAAGTTAACATGTTGTGTGATACTAAGACAGTCACTGGATGGGTCGTCAATGTGGATGTTACAGTCTCCAGTGAGAATAACAGTAGGGGACATTTCACATACAGATGTTAATAATGAGGAAAATTCAGTGAGAAAAACAGCAGAGGGTTTTGGTGGTCTGTAGATGATGACAATAATGATGGGTTTGGGGCCTGAGAGTTTAACAGCTAGACATTCAAAGGAAGAGTGATGGGGGACAGTGACAGCAGTGACTTTGATGTCCTTACGGTAGAGCAAGGCGAGACCACCCCCCGCCCTCCCGGTGTTGCGGGGTTTACACCTATAGGCAAAACCCGGTGGAACGGATTCATTTAACTGGGAGAAGTCATTAGGCTGTTGCCAAGTCTCGGTGAGGCATAAAAAGTAAAGCTTTCTGTCCACAATGAGCTCAGAAACCAGCAGGGCCTTACTGGTGAGAGATCTTACATTGAAAATAACTCATTTCAAGCATTCAAGTGGCGCATAGGTGGCTGCTTTGGGCAGTGGGGATAACACAGTGTGATTGACAGTGCAGGTGACAGTGCGAGGGGGTCAGGGCTTGGTGGACCAGAAGGAGCAAATGTTTGTGTTATTGTTGTGTTGTGTGTCAATGAATCAACTGATCGCTCAAGTTCTAATTGTATATACTGTTGAGTAGTTACATATTTTACAATGCATTCAAATAGTGTGTATCTTATTGTACAATGTTCCCTTTAAAGTTAATTTTTTTGTTTTTTTTATGAAAAATCTTAATCTGCAAAATAACCAGAAACTCCAGTTATAATGTAGTAAAAAGTACAGTATTGTAGAGGAGTAGAAGTTTTAAGTATCAGAAAATTAAAATACTCAAGTATAAGTATTTAAATTTGTACTTTTACAGTACTGGAGTAAATGTATTGCTAGTTTTTATCACTGAATTTAACAAATGACATTACTAAGCATTAAATCTGGCTTCTGATGTCACCACATTTTGTTTTTCTGGTTGCTTTATATACATACAGTCAACATCCCTTGCTCCCACTCTATGTAAAACTTGTAGCCCCTCTGATACATTCAGCTGTGTTGCATCGTGACCAGAAAGTGCATTATGTGTGCTCTGAAGAACCAGATGGATTCAGCTCTCCCTCCTGAGTCCTGTGACCTTAGGGTATTTTTGAAAAATATGAAAGAATCTATCTGCAGCACTTACTGGCGCCACATTGGAGAACTTTGGATTGTTTCATCTGAGTGGCAAACAATAAGATCAAATAGAAGCCTTTTGTATGAAGACTCATATTCTGTATAAAAACATCTGAATAAATAAAACAATATGCATCCACGCCAAACGATTATTCAAGATAGCGAATAATGAACTTGAATAAATGACTAATATGGTCTAAAAATCTAAAAATGTTACGCATTGATTTATCTTATCCAGTATAGCAGTAGTGCCTGCTGTCTATATCATATATTCATTTGTTTTTCAAATGACAAATTGGGCAGCGGCCCCTATAGGGCGATCATTCAGCACATCCAGTTGCGCACGACTTCGTGACATCAGTGGGGACGAGGGATCCTGAAAAATGACTCTGGTGGAGGTATGACGACAGCGACCGGTAAGTATAAATGCTGAGAACGGAAAGTTTTCTGCTCAGACCTCCAGACTCGGCCTCCACGGGTCACCAACTGCTGCGAGAGGCTGAGAGCAACTATCATCACTGTGCGCTCAACAGAGGCTGAGAAAGACGAGACTTTGGATACTTCCAGGGTGAGTCTGGCGCACTTTAGAATAAACACTTATAGAACAACGTAAATATATCTATAGTTTGTGTTAATGGCTCCGCTTCATCATATCTGGGTAGATTTACTATGCGTTATTCAACTTTATTTCGGAGTTTTTCTTAGACAGCATGACGTTCAGTTTACATATTTTCTTTTTGTAAAATAAATTTAAATTGGGATTTTTTTGCATTTATTCCAATGCAGATTAGCTCTTTTTTTGTTGATTGTCTTGATTTTATAAGTTTTATAAGTTGTTAACTTGTAACTGTTCCGAATTAAATGAGAGCAGTCCGCTTTAACAGCTGAAACAAGTTACAATTTGCACCAGAATTTTTTAGTCATCCGAAGTCTCAGAAGACTGCTGGTCTCAATATTGAATCAAATTGCTTAAAGATATAGTGTAGCTATATGTTCAGAGAGTTCGCCTTGGCTCCACATTCATTTAATCTATTTAATTTGATCTTTCCCATAGATCATAATCTATTTCTCCATCTGACGAGCAACTAAATTGCAATGAAGTCGACATGTCTGCTCATCTTGGCTTCTCTCGTGGTCTGCAACTTGACCGTGTCTGGAGGACAGGACCTCCCCACTGAGGATGAGACTGACGGAAGGACCATAGACGACATCATACTACAGAGAGCAGAAAGTCTCCTGTTACAATCCATTCTCAGAAAGATGCAGGATGAAGACGGCAGAAATGGTGCGTAAAATATATATATATGTGTTGGATCAATTGATTCAACGATTGATTTGTTGGGAAATAGTGCCCTTAAGTACCTAAAATGTTTAATATTCAATTTTAAGTCATTCAATTCAATTCAATTCAATTCCCCACTACCATGACATTGATATCTGGGCTATTTGTCTCATGTTTTATATTGAAAGTCTTTAACGAAAGTGGATACGTGTTCCAAGCAGCGTGTTCTAAGCGTGTACTGATTTCCAGTTATACATGTAAATAATCATAATAAAATGTTTGAAAATGTGTTTTAAAACGTTAAAATGACGGAAAAACGTTCTTCCAATTTAATATGATGCAAGGAATGTGGACCTCCATCTACACTCATGTGTGCGCAAGTTACGCACGGCATAGACACGTTGGAGAAACGGTTTTGCAGTTAAGGGATATTTCATGTAGGCTTAGGGCTACTTGAAGTAATCTAAATGTCATTCCTTTTTTCAGAGGGATTTTCCTCTCAGACGGAATGGGTGACAAAACGTCAGCATCCCGGTAAAAGGTACAGCGAGGATTTGGAGAAGCGGCAGCATCCGGGGAGGAGAGACGAAGACGAGGATGAACAGTACTTGGATGTTGAAAAGAGACAGCACCCGGGCAAACGCGAAGATGAAATGCACTCATTCATGGAGCTCCATAAAAGGCAGCACCCGGGAAAGCGCTTCACGATGGAACACGTTTCTGAAAACCCCGTAATGCTCCTGAGTGAACTTTCAAAACGACAGCACCCGGGAAAGCGCTACCTGGTGCTGCACAGCAAACGCCAGCACCCAGGTAAGCGCCACCCAGAGGATGAGGACGAGGATGGGGATTGGGATGCGGATGCAGATGGAGACGAAGACATCGCCGAGTTGGAAAAGCGTCAGCACCCCGGAAAACGGTTTTTGGATAACTTCAGTCCGGATTTAGGCACAAACAGTCCGTGTGATGTATTGGACCCTACGAGCTGCAGCAAGACCAGTTTGCTGCTCGACTTTTTAGACAACATAAACAAGAGTCATGCGGAGGAGAAGAGACAACACCCGGGTAAAAGGTTTGCACCCGAGGAGGATTTAGTGGACGGGGAGTAGGTGAAACAAAAGCCTGGTGTGCGTGTACTGCTGTATTGTAAACAAATAAATGTGTAAATGAAGTGACCATAAAGAATTATTAAAAATGAAAAAAGAATTTACATCATTTAATCTCTTGTACCACCGTTTTTCTTTGGCTGCTGTATCGTCATCGCAAAACATTTATCTGCGGTTTGTTTCTTTGGAGAGCGCGTAATTGTCCTCCAAAACCGACTATATCGCTGTAAATATGGTTTACATTACAGTGCGTGCCCTATGTTGATCTTTGTTAATTAATTATTATAATAATTTAGTATTTATTCCGTTAATTAGGCTATAATGCTAACATCAAGTCCAATAATGACAGCATTAGTATACTGGCTGTTGCGATGGTGCCTCTGTGAGGCAACACACGCTTGTCAGGAAAGTACATGCTTGAAATATGATCAATATGATCAATAAAAGTGGCTAACGTTTAGAGCTTTGCAGAGGAAATCCCTTCATTGATTGATTTGTGTTTCTTTCTTTTTTTTACTTATGTAAACTATAATGAATACCACCGCAAGTAAAAAGTGTCACTGGTTATTTTTCTACATATAATTGCATGGATTAAGTTTATTTAACTTAATGTTGTAAATTAAAAGTTATACCTTTGCCTTACAGTCAACCACCAATGTTGTTTGTTGGACAATAAAACGCATTGGTACAAATGTATGGTTTTCTTTAGTTGCCGTAATTCATGCCTTGGAGCACTATTAAAGTCTATTAAACTGTTTATCCAACCCAACAGGTCTAAGTGTGTAGTCCAACAAAGCAGTCCCTCTGCCTTCGCCTCATCTAAGGGTTAATGCAATTCAACAGCAGACAGAGTGTCACGTATCCTCTGCTCACTTTAATTGGGCTCATTCCATCACAGCAGCTGCCCGCAGGCCTGATCAATATGCAAATTGTTCATCTAGCACACGAGGATAGATGGCTCTCCACTTAAGCGTGCACACAACTTTCAAATCCAGCAGTAATGCTTCAGTAGATTGGCAAAATATTAAGCAGGAAGAAAATGCACATGATCAGATTTACAGGATGAACTATTTCAGATGAATATCCTGTATTATTATATATTTATTTCATGCACAAACTATTTTAGACCTGAAATGCAATGTCTTTAAAAGTGCACACACACACACACACACACACGCACACGCACACACACACACACACACACACACACACACACACACACACACACACACACACACACACACACACACTTACTCTGTTGACAGTCTAGTTCAGTGGTCATTTGAAGGAGTTTTGTAGTTGTAATGAAACAATTAAAACTATCCATGTTTCTAAAAATCTGAAATAATATAGCAGAATTACTTTGTCACTATACATTGAATCATCATTTGATTTATGTTCCTGACCACCACAATGTTGAGAACAGCTAAAAACAGTTCAAACAATTATGACTAACTATGACCTGTAATTAACTAGGAGGTCTCGGGGCCAACATGAGCTTTGGGCCCCCATTGACCTCATGCACATGCATTGTGTTTTATCACAGAGCACAGAAACTGAGCTGTAAGCTAAAACAATATAATGCTTATAACCCTATAAACTGAGGCTGAATCAGTCAAAGGTCCTAAAACTACATGCCTCAGGGTTAGGAAATAATGCAGGATTCAACCTTAAGGCTCTTAGCATTTCAGGTTATATTTTAATGCATATTCCTGAACAATTTGGCAAAACCAACTGACACACAGGGAACCTGCTTCCTGAATGGACCAGAGAGAGTTTCCTTTTAGGATGATCTTGACAGAAGTTAAACAGAAGCTCAGAATCAGGAAAATATGAAATATTTGCAAGATTCCCGTTTATCAGGTTGGAGGTAAGTTGTTGAGGGAATCATGAATATGGAAAATGTGGAGAGGAAGCACAGACAAGGTATTGCACGTGTGGAGAGGCTCACAGCGCTGCCTACAGGTGAGCTGTGGTATTGAAACAGGAAGGGGAAATCGGTGTTGGCGACAAAGAGGAGTAGTTTAACTACATTTAGCAGAAGCTTGTGTTACGTGTTCTATCTGTAAAGAGATGGACCAGGAATCTTTGGGTTATAATATCAAGTTAATTATTAAAATCAAAAGTGCAACAAAACATCAAATTATACTCATGAGGGCCAATCGGCTTCACTGTTCCACAGACCACAGAAATGCAATTAGCTGTCTCGCAGTTTCACAAAAAGGCCCGAATGAGCATTCACATACAGTATATACACACTAGCAAAATATGAGTATCCCTTCCTCTTATTGGACGTTGCACCATGGGATGGTGGCCTTTGTCGGTGCGGTAGGCATGTCCACGCCTCTTGACACAGTTTCATCTTTGGTGTCCTGATTTGGTACCTGTTTACATTTATTGGGAACTTACACTACATTTAGTATACCTATTTGAACTTACACTACATTATGTATACATGCTGAATAGTAAATCTCTGGTCAGTGTCTGAGCCTGACACAGGGTGCTAAAGTTTTACCATAACATCTTCTCAGTCCGAGGAACTCTCAAGGTCTTCTCATGCCTTGGGTTACTGCCGTTCAACACAACACCTGCTATTATAGCGGAATGGGCGTCTTTTCTCACGCCTACCTTATCTGGTTTTAGTCTAAACAAAACTAGTTCCCTGCACCCTGTGCGCCACAGCTCAAATCTCTCTGTATGAGTACTCTTGTCAATCTGGACATGCATATAATTCTGATCAAAAGTATAAGAATACAACATCATACATAGTAATGCGTATGGTACATTAATCAAGGTATAAATGTACAACAATATACATACATAGTAATGTGTATGTCACATGGATCAAGATATAAAAGTACAACAACTTACATACATAGTAATGTGAATCAAGATATAAAAGTACAGTGTACATCTACTGATTAAGCAAGTGATACTAAGTTTGATGATAGATTCATGATTTCCACACTTGAACGTAGTTTAACTACAAACATATTTGTATAGTGATTCAAGTAGTTAAACTACTTATTTGTCATTATATATGTAGCTAACTATTGAAACTACAAATTACTATTGTGGGCTCTAAAAGAAAAGGAATTTTTATTTTTCCATTGTTTCTCTACTGTAATTGAACTGATGCATGCATCAGGCAAACCAGTGTTCAAGCTGTTCATACTGTGTAAAAAGGTGTAAATTGAATGAGAGTTAAAATTTTAGGATTGTACAAGTCCAATGTTATAAAACTGCAAGACAACAGGCCCTTTTCTATAGACCAATGCTCAAGTCGGTCAAACAGTCAAAGTACAAGTTAAATATATTATTAGTCGAGGTATTGACCTGTGAACAAGTGGAACTTTTTGTAATCAACTCAATTGAATGGCCTTTTTTTCTGGCATGTCGTTTTTTGTACATTGTCAATTTGATCCCTTTTTTGAAAAGTACTGAACTACATTTTCTAAGTAGCTTTAGTTAACCAAACTAGATTTCTCCCTATGCTGTAGTTGAACTTCTTCCAGTTGCAAGTATTTGGTGGCTTGCAAAGCTATGCTTTCAAAGTAGCTTCCCAAACACCGCTCTTTTGTTATAATTGTTTTGTATACTATCCCTGAATCTGTATTATGTCAGTTTCATTTAATAAAAAAGTGTGTGTGTTTTGTCCGGTTTGTCCCTCTTCTCTTCCCTTACCAAATGAATGCTAATCACATGACCGGGCAGGGCTGCTGCTGCTGCAGCTGGTGTTGTCGAGCTGTCAGAGAGGATACAAACTGTCAACTACACAACTATTGGATTCATTTGTAAGTACAGCGGATCGATCGTGTTGATTAATCTGAGTACTTGTTTTTATTGAATTTAAAGGTATTCATCTCTGTGTTTTGAACAATACGATTAGAGAAACGATGGCTGAAGAAAGCGAGAGCTGATGTTAGCATGCTGTAAGTTAGCTAACGTTACAATCTCTGTTCAGTATAAGGGCGGCCAACGGCTGTACCTTTAGCTGCCAGATAGTTAATATGCAAATATCACATGTTGAATAAAATGGTGCTCGCTTACATTCAGAAAAGCAAATACTTATCTTTTAAGTTAGTTAGGACTGTTTTTCACTGACTGCGTGGGTTAAGTCACGTCATTTAAAGTCTTAATTTAGGTTAGTTTATTTGCATGGGCTCGATAAAACAACTGTAATGTTAAGTCACTGTAATCGTTGTAAAATGTTTGATGTGTAAGATTGCAGTTATGTTAGCTCCAGCTTTCTGAAGTGGACTAAAACTGGTTGTAAATTTAAACCTTTGTTACCTAACCCATGAGAGCAATATTGCAGGATAATTGGCCTCAATTTGTACAGGTGTAACAACCACACTGGTATTCAATTATACCAAGTAAGACATAATGACTTACCTGGTATAACTGAATACAAATGTGGAGAAATGCACATTCAAACCAGCATATGTGTTTTTAAATCTGTTAGAGCAAACATTTAAATCCCCCCATGTATCTGGAATTTAATGAATGGATTTTGTTAAATAGTTATAGCCTCAATCTGCTTTGCCCTGCTCTTCATTTTTACCAGAATTTTCTCTGGCGTGATGGAGCTATTATGGGGTGGGATGCACACCCCATGACATGTGGACCAAAGCAAGAATCTCCCACCTTGCATATCTTCTTCCTAAACACAGTCCGCCACTGTCATGGCCTCCAGTTATCCACCCCCCTTTGAGGTGGGTGATGTGAAGGAGGGCTTTCTTTGCCCACTGTGCCTGAAGGACCTGCAGTCATTCTACCAACTCCAAGACCACTATGAAGAGGAGCACTCTGGAGATGATCGCCATGTTAGGGGACAGCTCAAAAGTGAGTACCGTGGATTGTTCCTGTGGATTCTGCTTGCAGACACAATGCCATTTGAGTCTTGTCATTTGAGTCTAAAGAAACAAAAACCGACTAGTTGAGCAAAAAGACAGTGTGAGCTTCTTCAAAAAGCAGTTACGGGATTACAATTTGAATTTGATATAAGGGCACTGCAGTGTTTGACTAGGGGGAAATGTTGCCAGGATGAATTGGCAACATATTGTGCTGCAGGGAGGGACAGTAGATGAAACGGTAAAACTATGAAATGTAGAGAGGAAGAATGTCGGTTGGAAACAGAGGCATGCTAGGGGGTTAACTCTCTGATTTGTATGCAGTTGTTCGGATTGATAATGAACTTGGTAATAGGGGGATTTTTTTGTGGACTTGGTGGTTGTTGTGTACTCATTATCTTTGTGCACAGATTTGGTTCAGAAGGCAAAGAAAGCCAAAGACAAGCTGTTGAAACGGGATGGAGATGACAGACCGGATACAGGCAGTTATGAGTCCTTCTACTATGGTGGAGTGGACCCCTACATGTGGGAGCCTCAGGAACTGGGTGAGACTGTAAAACTGGGTGGAAATAAATCCCCACTCCACTCCCCTTTGCATATCATTTGGATATAATTTGATAATCTTTGATGAGAATGACTAATAACGCTTTTAAGCAGCAGCCACATGCTGAACTCTTACGGTTTCCTTTCTCTTTGCTTTTGTAGGAGCAACCAGAAGTCACCTTGACCTCTTTAAAAAACACCGAGCAGCCAGGATAGATCACTATGTCATTGAGGTCAACAAGCTCATCATTAGACTGGAAAAAGTATGCTTACCATGGCACAGATCACGACTCATTCACACCATAAATCTCTTCCAGTTGTTGTTAAAATTACACTTAAGATGGGCTTAACTGTGGCAACTAACTTACCATGAAAACTGTTGTTTCAGTTGACGTCGTTTGACAGGATCAACTCTGATGCCGCCAAAATCCGAGGTTTGTCCACATGTTTTCATTACAACTGTGACTCCTATGTATATGTCAACATGAATGATGTAATGAGTGTTCATCCTTCTTTATAGCCATTGAGAAGTCAGTGGTGTCGTGGGTGAATGACTCTGATGTCCCGTTCTGTCCTGACTGTGGAAACAAGTTCAACATCCGGAACAGGCGCCACCACTGTCGTCTCTGCGGGTCCATCATGTGCAGGAAGTGCATGGAGTTTGTCCCTTTACCTTTGGCTCGTACGTATGAACAAAACTCTTTCAAACTATAAAGAGTTGAAGTCAAGTTTCTTTGCCATATGTGTCTCAATGCTGTGAAATGTTTGCCTTTTTATCTGTTCACAGACAAGCTGATCAGTGGGACGCGAGAGGCCCTTTGTGTACCTGGCAGCCCCATTCAGACTCAGTCTCCCCCAGCAGGAGGTGGCGGCAGTGGGATGGGCTCCAGGAGAGGCAGCATCAGCAGCCTGAGCAGCGTTACCTCCATGCTCGAGGAAAAGGACGATGAGAAGATTCGCTGCTGTCACCACTGTATGGACACGCTGCTGAAGAGACAGCAGAAGTTGGAAGAGAGGGACCACATGCCGGATGTAGTGAAACTTTACGAGGTTGGAACATCAAACAATCTCATAGTTAAAATGGAAAAAAGGATCACTACAGATTTTTACTACAGATTTTTACAATTTTGTCTTTTCTTATTCCCACTAGTAGTGCAGTTGAGTCTGTGTTTTCTTTTCAAGCCGTCTTGAGTTTACACTGTTGTATCCTTCCCGTCATTCAGTGTTTGTCTTTTGGGGTTTCCTGTTGTTCACTTGCTCCAAACTTGTCTTCCTGTCAGAGGCTGAGGATGTGCATGGAGAAAGTGGATGAAAAGGCTCCAGAATACATCAGAATGGCTGAGTCGCTCAAGTAAGCCCCATTTTAAGAAGCAGTTATTTAATAAGTATTTCTGATGTAAGAAATCTTCTTTGATTTGAGAGACTGCTTGCTTACCGTCATGGCTGTATGCGTTCACAGTGCCGGAGAAACCACATACAATCTTGACACTGCTGGTGGACTGAGACTGGAGGTGCAGAAATACTACCAACTAATCGATGCCCTAAGGTAGATGTCAGTCCCAACAGAAGTGTTCTTTGTAAATATAGAGTTAAAAAAAAAAATCAAATGGAGTTGTGTTTTTCTTCTCAGTAAGAAGATTTTAACACTAAGAGCAAAAGATGATCCACCACCACATCCAAAGGCCCTCCAGCTTCAGAGGATGATCCGCTATACAGCCACGCTGTTTGTCCAGGTGAAGTTCAGGACATTCTCAGCATGACTAAAGACATGAGCTCACTCCAAACGGGGCTATACAGTGTTGCTACAATCATCCGTTACATTTACACAGTGTTCCTGCTACATGTTTCTTTCCAATTTGATCCTTTCTTTCCCTGAATTCACCCATTCTTCATGTCCTCCCTGTTTTAGGAGAAGCTGTTAGGTCTCATGTCTCTACCCACTAAGGCTAAATATGAAGAGCTGAAAGAAAAGAGGAAACAGGAACAAGAGAAGAGACTCCAACAAGAGAGACTGGTGAGATTGCGTACTGATAGTTCTCATTTTTCTACTTCATAACAAATGTTTGTACTTCATATATTTCCCTGCTCAACAGGTAACCCAGGGGACCCTGAAAAGGAGGCAGGAGTCTGAGAAAAACCGTCCACCTCCCAGTACTAACGGAGAGCTGCCGCAGGCCCCGAGAGCTCCACGCATGACCAAAGCTGGGGGATGGTTGCCCTCCGCAGACTCCGTCCATACACGCAGCGAGCTGGAGGACCCCCTCCTGCAGCAGATTGAGAACATACAGTCATTTGTTCGTCAGGCACGGGAGGCCAAGAGGACAGACGAGGTAGCCATGTTGGAGGAGAACTTGCGTCAGCTGCAGGATGAATACGATCAGCAGCAGACCAGCCTGGCCATCGCGCTCTCCCAGAAGCTGGCCGAGGAGGAGAGTTTGCAGCAGGGGGAGCTCAATCGCCTGGAAGCGCGGGAAAGGGATGAGAGGGAGCACTGGGGCCCCACAGTGGGCTCCACCCCGCCTTCCTTCACATGGGAGAGGTCTCTGGATATCAGTCCGGCAGGGGGCTTCCAAGGAGAGGAAGACACTGAAGCAGAGGAGCTGACTCCGAAAGCTGAGAGCAGTCCATCCTCTGTAAGAGCGTTCCCTGCTCTCACAAGCCAGGAGGAGTCACCTCCCAGGTTGAGGAGCTTAGGGGGACATGTAACCCCCCCTGGTGGTGAAGGACAGAACACCACCTCCCTTAACCCTTTCGATGATGAGGACTCTACTCCCATTGAGGAGGATCCATCCAATCCCTTCTTTGAGGACATAAAGAAGGAACACAAAGAGGTAAGCAATGGGAAGAAAGAATACAACCCATTCGATGAGGGTGAAGAGGGTGAAGAGGTGGAGGAGAACAAACGGGCTGAGTCCATACCGGGCAACCCCTTTGAAGAAGACGGCAAAACAGACACAGGTAACCCTTTCCAGGAGGCGTCTGGGAGTTCGCCAGGAGTCTCGACTAACCCCTTTGAAGGGGAGCATGATGATGAGGCTTTGCCCGACGTGGACATGATAGAGGAGGAGCTGCTGCTGCAGCAGATTGACAACATAAGGGCCTACATTTTTGACGCCAAGCTCAGCGGCCGTCTCGACGAGGTGGAGCTCCTGTCGGAGAACCTCAGAGAGCTACAGCACACTCTACTAGAACAAAAGAAAAAGAAGCACTAACACCTTTCCCACAAAATCCCCCTGATTACCTGCTACTTACCAAGTCCTGCAAGGCTAGCTCACTTTACATGACTAATGAGCCCACTGAATTTAGTTTGGGTGAGGTCTGCTGAGCCACAAAAAGACTAGGTTAGTCTCAAAATGAAATATGTTCTAGAGATCAGTAGTCTGGAGTGACTCTCCATTCATTTCCAAACAACTTTCTAAACCACTTATCCTGTACAGGGTCACAGAGGGCTGGAGCCTATCCCAGCATGCACAGTTTTTAAGCACTGCAAGTAGAAATCCATTTGTTCACGCATGTTGCTGAAGATATTAAACCTGTTGTGTCAGGGACAACATGAACAATGGAAGACAGAAGAATGCTACTTTAACATTTATTTAACGGGACAGTCAGAAGACTGTTTGAGTTGAGTAGGAAGTCAGGATGTATGATTTACATTTGATTTACTTATAAATCAGTGCAGTTCTTTAATTCCATTGATACTAGTGCCATCATGTTGTACCTAAAATTCGAGCTTATTTGTGGTAATTGAAATTCCTGCTCTTTATTCAACCAATACCAAAAAACCAAACCATGCTGTTCTTACTGGGCCTTCGAACAACACTACAAAAACCACACAAAATGACATTTGATAATTTAATTAGAAACAAATTAAATTAGACTTTATGACCACACTTGGGCCGCCTGGTGTTTGAAGGAAACTGATCAATAGATACGTTGTTATATATTAAAATTCAATTATAGGCTTAAATTACTAATTCAGTCACACTTGTTGCAGAGCCTCTGACCACTTTGTGTCATAGATTTATAAGGCAAGTTAAAGACACATTTCGCAGAATGAAGCCATTCTTGTTGCTCCTGTGCTAAGTGTCACTCATACTGACTATGATGACATCAGAGGGAAAAGCTTTTAATCCTTAATCATACTATAAATAACCACATGTACATCTGCGATACACTGTCCAGGACCGGATGAATAAGTATTTTTTCTAACAGCCGTTTAATTTCTGTTTCAGTGTTTTGCTTTTTTCTGTAACAATGACTTCAAATGAACACGTTAACCTATCTCTGTTAGGCGACATTTCCTGTCTGCATGGTCTTACTCAAGCAGATTCGGTTCAGTAATCGTTGTGCATCGTATCTGTCATGTTGGCTTTGACCTGGTTGCATTTAGATGTTTTTTTTGTTTTTTTAAAGCATCTTAAACGCCATATTGAGCCAAGTGAACAGAACATTTTCCACGTCCTGCTGTTCAACCCCTAAAGGCTGTGATCTTACTGGTAGCAGTGGCACTACTGATCCAACTGAGCACTTGGGTTGCAGGATTTTTGTCTGTGTTTCTGTGACGTGCTGTTTGACGCTTGTCTTGAGGCCAAAAGCTGGTCAACACTTTCATTTTGTTTTTATAAATATTGTTAAAATCTCTCAACATAGCTCCTGTAACATGCTGTCGGTCAACATCTGTATGTATAGCATGCTATCTGTTCAGTAGTATCCTCTATGAAGTTCATTCAAAGTTCATCCAACCAGCACTGAACATGAACATACTAAACACTATCTGCCAAGGCACATCGTAGGCATCTTCAAGTCAACTAATAACTAACTAATAAGATCAACTTAATTCTTAACTCACCGCACTATTTTAGACAGGTTTGTTTGTCAGATAAATTAACACTACATGAATGCCAGCAAGTATTATCACTCACAGTGCTGCTACATCCTTATTCATTCGTCATAGTGCTTTCCTGTCGGTCAGAATGTCCATATTTCTCTACAAAAGCAAAACGTTTTTTGTGTCGTCTGATCTCGCACTGCTTATCCGTGACGTCCCCAGAAGGTGTTAAGTACAACATGTCACTGTAAATGTTTTGTGACAGTGTGAATAACTTGAGAATGTGTATTTTCAGTTGATTTTAGCTAATTTGCTAAAACGTTTTAGACACACAGACAATTTATTAACTTTGAAAATTCCATCTCAGCACCAATAAAAGAAAATGTGTCTCTACAAAATGTTTCTCGTTCTTGTCTTAAACCTGTTGAACATGTATACAAATATTGTAGTTGTGCTTACTTTAGGATTTAGATTTTTCGAGTTTTTTCACAGAGCGACAACTACAGCCACGTAGGCAAATCATTTTTATTTTTAATGTTTACATTGCAGTATAAACACTGGGCTGGATGTAAAATCCCATCCGGATGTGTGGATTCTTCAACTAGGTCACATCACGTAAAAACGGATATCAAGTTATCCAAACCTAGAGCAAAGTTTTTGCCCAAACGATGCCATGTGTTGGTAGGTTCCTGCTGCTCATGGTGTACTTGAGGGTCTCTGTACAGTAACGTTCTCACAATGCACAGCATAGTGGGACCCTATAGGTTACACATATTTACAGCAAAATATGCAATGCGGTAGTCCTTTCACGTAATCGTACAAAATCATAGAGAACATCACAATGCTATAATATTGTCCAGTGAATCTACAGTACTCAGCTCTCCTCAGCTGCCATCAGGGTGCGGTATTTGCCCGTCATCTCCTTGGGCAGAGGAGTGGTGCTCGGACACGGCACCTGGCCCTCCACCTGACAGATGCACTCCCTCAGGCAGTACTTTTTGGGCCCAAAGTTTGCGGGGTTGGATTCCTGCATCTTGGATTGTGCCTCAGCTTCTAACACTTCTCTGTAAACCGAGAGGGAGTAAAAATCAATATATTATTGGAATATCTGGTCACTGCAGGAATAGGACTTTTTCACAGAAAACATTCGACATGGCATTGTAGAAGAAATCACAAATAATGAAACTAGTGATGGCCAAATTCTATTTAGTTGCTCCTGTATTGTGCACGCTGGCTCCCCTTCACACTGTCGTGACTTACTGGGACACTTAAATAAAACGGAGTAAACGGAATAAAATATCTTACTCTGATTTGCCCAAAATCATCTTAACATGTTTGGAAATTTGTTTGTGGTCCTTTCCTTCCACATCCACCAGAACTTGCTCGCCATTGTCTGCAAAAGAAAGTGAGGATATTAACCCAAACAGAATAAATAATAATAATAATAATAATATTGTTGTTACGGGTCAAACAACAGTGCAAGGCTACAAACCCAGGTAGAACTTCAAGAACGGCGATGGCGTCATATTTTTGAACATCATTAGTTGAAGCCACTGGTTTTTGTACTGAATCTGAGGAATATTGAAGAACACGAACTTTCTGCAAAACAGAGAGAAAGTACACAATTTAATAACAGCTTTACATGACAGGCGGTCTGACTTTCTTGAAATAGTACATTTCAAGACACAAGTGGTGCTTTAAAAAAAATCCAAGTTAAAAATTCTTCTTGGTTCTGAATAAACCAAATCAGTTTAAACGAATAACAAAATATAGCATACTATTTTCTTATTATTAGTCGTCTAGTTTACTACATTTATTTATATCAGGAACCATGTACAAAAGTGCATTCATGTGTTGGTACTTGTGCGTAAAACTAGAAGTGCAATACAGAAAAATATAAGGCTTAAACTGAGGTTAAACACTAAATTTAGTTTTGTTCACTAAACAAAGTGAAGCTGAAAAGATTAGTGGATTGAAATACCATTCAATCATCTTAGACTTGCAGAATCAATAACATCTTTTAAATCTATTCCTTTTTTATTTATTTTTATTAATGCAAGCACATTTCCAACAAGGGTGATCTTGTGAATGTCTTTTTGGTATTTTATTTCCATCTAACTTGTATTTTTGTAATTAAATTGTAATTGTTGGGTTTAGTTTCATTAAGTTTGTTTTATTTCATTCATTAAGTAACTATTACTACAGTATTTCGGTTGTTTTAGTGCTTGACATTAGAAGTGACAGTTGTGGCACTTCTAATACTACATTTTATCTGATATTTTCTGACATTTTAATGACAATAAAATTATTTATAATGCAATTAATCATTAGTAACAGCCCCATAATCACAGCATTGACATTTCACGTTGAGTGCATGTCAAGTATCATAACACAATAGCTATGTGCATGTTTTCCATTAAATATCATCATGTGGATCTGAGATTCACAAAGCTATGCATGCAGTCTGTTTATGTCACTATACTAACAGTTGTGGTACACGCTTTTGAGACACATTTGCAGTGTTGCAGCTGTAAATGTGATTTAGCTGTGATGTTAAATGTGTGTTAGCTGTTGTTAGCTCTGACCTTGCTCCGTCGCTGAGCTCTCCATGTGTGTTGTAATTGATCGTCATGATCTTCACTTTGTTTTTGAAGACGATGTCTCCCTTCTGGAGGTATTCAAGAGTCCTCCTGATCGGAAATCTTCCTTTCATAGACATTTTAAAGTCCTTTTTATTTACGAAAAACCATTCGAAAGAAACCTGCGCCTAAAGTCGCACAAGCAGAGCACAGGGATGCGCCTTTTGATGACGTCACAGGTCGTTGTCACGTTTGTGTGTTTTTCTTTATTAGAAAGTAGAAAATCATTAATATTAGTATTAATTAATTAGTATGCTCTTTAGAAAACGGAGCACATAATATACATATAATTATAAGTTAATAAAAGACAAAACAACCTGACGAGGGTGCGAAAATATCATCACGTAACACCCATTCTCCACTGGCTTCCTGTCGCATTCAGGATCTCCCTACTCACCCATCATACATGGAAATGCTCCTCCGTACCTCAGGGAACTCCTCCCTCAACACACCTCCACACACAACCTCCGCTCGTATTTCTATACTATTGTTGCTCCTTTTACTTAAGTGTCCACATCTGTGAGAAAAGTTACACGAGAGGGCATATTAGCAAAAACACTTCAAATCTCACCGGTCATAGTTTCACTTGAGCTGTAATATCCAGGTATTTCAAACATCAGACAGAAGCTTTCAGCATGAACAGACTCAGTCATGTCATACTTCATAATGAATCGTTTATTTCTTTTATAGTGTGTGGTTTCAGAGAAGCCAGCCTCAGAGACTGGAATGTTGATACAGGAGCTCAGTCGTTTATACATGTTTTATATCTTCATTGGTGTGAGGTAGAAATGTGGGGTTTTGACAAACTTGAGCAAAACATGAATGTTTGTTTCTCAATCTCAATGTTTGAAGAAATACATTTTACATGAGCAGAAAAACAAAGTACATTTACATTGTATAACATTTTACCATAGGATACTCGATCCACAAAGCTGAAGAAAATAATTCTAATCTAATATCCTGTAATGTGGGAGCTGCTCATGTTAAATATTTTAAAGCCACAACATTTAAATAAACATTATTCATACAGCATTTAATAAAATGCACTTTAGCAACTTCTTCATGCACTGCAATGCACTATAAAATGTCTAACATTGCTCCTCATAAGGGCAGACAGCGACAAGATTATAAAACTCGGTTTAAAAACAACATGCACTCATTTTAATGAAACTACATGTACAAAGGTCATTTCACAACAGGGCCTTTACAGTCTGTATGGGTTTTAAACCACAAATATTACAATTGACATTTATTTCACAAGACACAATCCATGTTGACTTCTTCCTCATTTCCGTCATCATTCATGTTGCTGTGGATGCGTATTCTGAACCATTATACAAGCGGGGGAGCCAATGCATGTCTCCGTAAAGTCTTCAAGACGTCAATGCACTCGAGACTGGCTTCCCAGAACATCTTGTTTTTTTTGTTTTTTAAATGAGGGAAACCTGCCCAAAAGTACTTTAAGTACACTTAGTATGCAACAAGCACATTTGTTTACAACAAATGAAAAGTTTTAGAAAACATACAAAACACAAAGTTTTAGTCAGCATGAACGCCACAAAAGCTGATTGATGTGCACTTAGCAGAGTACAAATGCAAACACATGTACAAAAACAGTAGCATAGCTACACATAAGTAACATTTCTGAACCCAAAAATATTTAAGATAATATAATTCATTAAAAGAAATAACTGCCAATGATAAATACACATACAAAATGCAGTTTGAGAAGAATTGCCATGACATAACATATTATTGATTGTCGTAAAGGGAAAAGTGATGAGGTGATTGCACAGGTTATATTAGCAACATATTCATGATAATTTATAAATTACTTTACCTAAACATAAAAACACTGCCGAAGCTAAAAATCTCTGAGAAGTAATTTAGTATTAAAAAAAGACACATGGTCAGTTTAATTGGCTAATTTGGCTAATGTGACTTTGTGAATTTAAGTTAAAAGAGAAACTGAATGAAATCAGACGTTGGTCATGTTGTAATGCACTGTGTGGTAAATAAATGCTTTGAAAGCCAGTCCATATGAATACAGATTATAAGGATTAATTAATTGAGGTTTGAGTTAGTTTTCATACCTGATTGGAGTTCTCATTCCAACTATTATTTAAATGTATCCAAAGTAAATAACTGTACACTAATGTCTCACACCTTCGAGGAAATAGTGTCAATTTCAAAACTGAAAAAAAAGATATATATATTACAAAGCATGTTTCATTTCCAGAAAAGTCATACTTAGTCTTTGTAAAAGCCTGAATTCTCAATTTACAGCTAGGTCATTAAAATATCAGTTTTTACTGCACCAATGTTCCCAAATACCAACATAAACAAATACTTTACAGCTTCAAAGTACACTTTTAAAGTAAGTACTCAGATTTACTTTAGTCTTTAGACTTTTAAATAGGTGAGATTCCACATACATGTGTAAGATTTCTGTTGATACAGCTCCACTGTTTTCTGCAAGCTAAAGCTAAATGATGTATGTGATCATCATGGGAGCATTGTAAGGCTTGGATAAGACTAAAACAATATGAAAGGCTTAGGTCAGAAGTTAAAGTTCATATGTAATTAGCTTGAGGTGCCATTCAGACATTAAAGGAGATGAGCACAGTTGCAGCTACAGAGGGATTCCTTTTCCATTCAGTTCAGAGTGACTGATTTTAGAGCCAGAAATTCAAGATTACCACACTGCGTCAGCTCCAGAAAACATTCCAAGTGTCATCCTGGTTTTCCAATCCCAGATTATCTTAATCTAACAAGGATTCCTGAATGATTTTGCACCATGCATCGTTACAAAACAAGGGGCCGCCGCAGGATTTTAGACTGGGGTTCAGCGGGAATCCCCACGAGAGACAAAGAAGAGTACCTGAAGTGGCTATTACACTTTGACAGTTCTGCGTGCTGGAGTGATGGCGTGTCATTCTGTAGAGTCAGAGTCCTGGCTGTTATACTCAGCCGTCTCCATCTTGAGGATGTAGGGAATGATGCTGTCAATAGAGACATTACCTATCAAGCCAGTGAAGAAGAGCTCCTCTGTGATGGCCGAGTTCATGAGGCGAAGGGCCGGGAGACGAGTCAGGATGCGGGTCAACCTGGGGAAACAAGCACACAACAATTCCTGCAAAGTCCTCTTGATATCTTGGGTGTTTCTCAATGTTAAGGAAGGATCGCTACGTCATCGAATCCCGCTGAAGGACTGATTCCAAGGTCGAGGATCCTTTAAATTCTACCGAGGAGTGAGTCCTTCATTCAGAGCTCTTAAAACGCCCACAATCTTATACGCACGATGCATTCCCTCTCCCCCGATTTTGAAACTGATTTTCTTTGTTTGATGTACTCCCACAGCCCCATCAGATGAGCTCAAGCACCCATCAACACCACCCGTCATGCACAAAATGTATTTATTTGAATGTATTTTCAAAGTGGATGATATTAAGCACTATTAAAGCTAGAGCGCAGGACTTTTACATATAGATGAACGTCCGTTACATTCAAGCCCTTGCCCAACGAGTTCACACAATGCTGATTAAGCCTATCACTGACAGTGAAAGCTCTCCTGTAGTTTTGCAGTGTATCGGATTTGTGGAGTTTGGCACCTGTCGCGTAAATAAACGCTTCAGGTTGCGGTTACACTCCTGAGACGTGAGCCTGCACGGAGCTGGTGCAGACAGCTGCATGGATTAACATGAGAGCGTATCAGTTGCGTGAGACGTGTAAGTAAAAACAGTGTCTGACATGCTTGCAGTCTAGACGGGAGTTTGGACTGGAGGTATGAATGTACCTGTAGGTTTCGTCTGGGTACGTTTTCTGCACGTAGTCCTGCAGCTCCATCAAGGCTTTTTCCTGGAACTTCTCGATCTGCCCGCTGCTGTCCACACCGGGGTGATCTGATAATAAAACACACACCAGTTGATTTCCAACATACAAATACAGATCATTTATTCAAATCACTTTTTCTTTTTCTTTTCCATTGAATTCGTTTTTATTTGCCTGATACAAATTTGAATGTGTATTACTCATTTGTTTAAGAAAAGCAGAACACTCACCAGGGCTGAACAACACTATAGCTTTCAGGTAGGCATATTCGTAGCTGTCCGTCTCCAGCTTCGTCATGTTGTTACAGAACTCCTGAAACTTCCAAATATGCTCCATCACCTGCTTCACCCTCTCCCCCGAAAGCTTGTCTGAGAGAGAAGAAAATATTTGATATATTAGGATTCATAATTAACTTTGAGATTTATCTAACCAGGAGAGTCACACCAACAAAACATACCATGTTAGGTTACCATAGTAATTCCTCATCACTGTTAGTTAATCCTATTATTTCATTTATCGTTATGAAGTAAATGTTGATTGCTCTAATGGCTATAGAATAATGAGTTTGCATATTGGCGACGCATATATTTGCTTATGGCTTAGAGGTTGTGTCGGTTGCAGCGAGGGAGAAACTGCCTGTGAACGGCGCAGGAGGAGCAGGAGAGACTCCGCGCTGTTGGCAGAAGATAAATAAATTCTCCAATTTACACTTAAATTCAATCTGTGGTATCTGAGCTATCAAGTATGATGCAGCACCATCTGGGGCTCATAAGTATGTGTAACAATAGAGTGTACAGAGACAGAAATACGATGCCGCACGTGTTTGAGAAATGAAAGAAGCAATGTGAGAAGACTGCAGTCCTCCTAAGTAGTTCTTCTAGACTTTAGGTCTAGTTTGTTAAGAAAACAACTTATAATATAAATATAATAAATAAAAAGCACAATTCTTGACTCCTGTTTACATGTGAGTGTGTGTCCTACTGAGAAATGATGACGAGGTCTGTGGTCCATACCATCCTGGATGCTGCTTTGAAGGTGGTTGATGATGGCAGCGAGGATGGTGGACAGGTTCATCTCATAAGCGCACTGAGCAAGACCCAGAGTAAACAGCTCGTTCCAGCAGGCTCGCACCAGACTGGTGTTCGCCTCCTGACTGACAAAGACAAGAGACAGAGAAATAGATAAGTGAGAGCGTGTAGATAGACAATAATGCAACCTTTGTTTACACGGACAAATGATGTATGTCATTCCTCATTTGGTGAATGTGGTTTAAAAGCTTTTGCACCCTTATCCTGGTAAATACAGCTTTGAGGTCTCGAAAAGCGCTATATAAATTCAATTTATTATTATTATTATTACAGAGTCACCTTAAACTAGATCAAAATCATCTAGATCAACTAGAATTAAGGACTATTTGACCGCTGAATGCACATGTCCTGTTACTGAACACTGCTAATCCATTGTTTGATGTTATTTCCTGCTTGTTTTAAGTCTGTTGCGTATTTCTTTTATGTGAAACTTTTTATGCTGCTGTCTTGGACTCCCTTGTAAAAGAGACTCTGAATCTCGACGGGAATATTCCTGGTTAAATCTAGGTACAAAAAAAACATTCCCTGCATTCCTGAAAGGGGTGAAACTGTATCATTCAAGTCTTCCTGTGTCAAATGCATCTCACCCAAGAGCTGAGAAAGCAGGGATGGAGCGTGCCCAGTGCATGGAGAGAAAGAGAAGTCTGGATGCTGACTCACAGATGTAGTGTACATTCAGATACTCGGGCATGGGGCTGGGCATGGTCAGCTAGACAAAGAGGAAAAGGTAGAGGGGAAGGACATAAGAGAGAAAAATATAAATAGAGATTTGACGAATGATTACTTACGAGATAAATGCCAAAGTGAAAGAAACACAACTTAAATGTTTCAATATGTTTCAACAGAATATAGTTTCATCTGATACACAATTCAAGATTGTAAGGAAAATATGCATATGAATAATGATCTCCTTTTTAACAATGTAGCCATGTAAATAACACTTTTATTTAGTAATGTCATGACACGGGACATTTCCCTGTCTTGTAGACAAGTGAGTCAACTTGAATCCCTAAATCATGAATAATAATTAATATCAAGTGTGTGTGTGTTATTTGGGTCTTTAGCTGTATGAGTTGACTCCACCCACCTTAAAGCCAACATGGCTGTCTGTGAGCAGTGGTCCTTCCACCTCAATGATGGGGGTCTCCTGGTCTCGACCAATCAGCTGGATGGTTGTTCCACTGACACACTTATCTGCCAGACTCTGTCCAACGCCTACTTCATGGGGGTTGAAAACTTTGGCCAGGGTGTCAAAGGCACTGCACACACACGCACACATGCACGCACACGCACACACACGCAGACACACACACACACACACACACATCTTCGGGTTTTGGACTGACAAAACAAGACATTTGAATACATCACCTTGACCTTGGAGGAGCTGGGATGGACATCTTTCTCTATTTTCTGACATTTTATAGACCAAATAGGCAGATTAATTCATCGATCGTGAAAATAATCGTTAGTTGCAGCCCTAGTGCCAAGACTGACCAACGAAAGATGAGAATTCACGGAGGGCCTGTTGAAGTGACGTTTCAGATACCTCTCACAACAAACTCCCTCTCTGTGCACTGCTGACTGACCGTGTTATCTCGCTGGCAGATTGTTCCTCATGTTGGCTGTCTGAGGTATCACCATTGTTTAGATTTTCTCTTAGTGAGTCGCTCAGGTTGGCAAGTGATGTCACCACATTGGCTAGTGTCCCCAAGTCCCCCTGCCCAGGATCCATCTGAAGACAAATGAAACAATGCAGATTATTTTCCATCAAATAGGTCATCTGAACCGGGATCCTCTACAGACACACAATAGGGTGTCCTCAACTGGAGCAAAGCACAAACACGTGTTGCCTGCAACAAAAAGGAATGACAGAATCTTCTAAAAACATATTACAGGAATGAATGAAGACTACTTTAACTATTGGTTGTTGTGGAGATTCTGCACAGATTAAGCTTCATTATAGCCTTGGTGTACATTTCTGACAGATTTGTACGTCCAGTACGTGCCGTTTGAGTAGAGTCATGAAGCCTGATTAAGTCCCTGAACGATCAACAAGATGACTCTTGGACGATCGGTTGGATGTCTGGCAGGTCAGAGATCTTGGTAAGTTTTCCTGCAGTTTGAGCAGTTCCATGGCCTGATTTCCTTCATGGCTGCCGTCTAAAGATCCCTTATAAACTGTAGTGAACTTTTCTAAATATTATTAGAGTAGTATTTTACATGTTCTGGCTAAAACTGTAGTATTGACTCAGTGATATAAAACTGAACTTCAGACTTTCTGCACCTTCCAGCCATCTGCAGCTCTACATTATTCTTTTTTTCTTCCTACTTTATGTTCATAGTAGAATTGCAAGTAATGCTGCCTTTCTCTCTTTTTGTCAACATTGAGGACACAGTTATCTTGGTTGAATAAACTTTATTGGAACTCTCAATGGACAAAAGCGACTGGGGGTTCTTTACTTACATACAGTGTGAACATAAAATATGTATGTTCTGGCACAAAGGCAGACTGAAACGTGTACTGTGAGTTAACACACAGTACAAAATAAGGAAAAACAGCATTACAGATTTTCAAGCTCAAAATTCTTTATTTTGTTGACCCCCAAAATACTAAGCACCAAATATAACAGCCTCACAATACAAGAGCAACAAAACCTTCCAACATCTCCACCTGAGGGATCACACTTCTAATACAAGGAGCAGAAGAAGACAGACAGCAGCAGAACAGACAGGCAGATGTATATACATCTATATATATATCTATATAGATATATATAGATACATATATATATTTATGGTAACTGCTGTAGCAGCTGTACCTTTGAGTCCGTGGCCAGCAGCAAAGTTCCATCACTCTGGATGACCGGCTGCTGGATATTAACCAGCATGCCCTGCTCCAGCAGGCTGGATCTGCACACGACACAGAGCATCATCAAAATCCAGTTCACATAACAACAACATCTACAGCTGAGAGACAAAACAGAGCCTGAAGTTTGTCTGTAGGTCTGATTCCCACTGACCTGGAGCCATCCGTCTCTGTATCGGAAATAAAGGTTGGCGTGGCGATGAGCGGACTGTTTAGGTCCTTGCGAATGTAAATCTTTTGGGTGGAGGCAGCACAGTTGGCATGCTTCTCTCTGGGCACTACGTCGATGGGCTTTCTCTCACTCTGGACAGCTGAGGATAAACAAAAAGAAAAATGTATAACTAGTTGACATTCAAATTCTAGATGAACATTTGAATGCTGCAAAGCTTAATTTACTTTTGCATGTCTATTGATTCTGTTTAAACCCCTGTGTTTCTGCACAATTGCAGATAGAAATTAGGCTATAGCAGCAATTTCACGCCATCATAAATTACATTTATACAATCACAAAAAAATATATTTAGTCTGAAATGACTTCAGTCGTCACACAATGTATCTGCATGCGCTTGCCGTTGCATCCAGACGTCATCACTCTCATACTAACAAGATGTTGAAGAAATTTAAATTCTACATTGATTTAATAAAAAAAGACTCTTTAATTGAATTTAATCAAAATTGTTGTTGCTCTTTTGTTTTGTCTTGTTGAACTTTTCAAAGCTTCATTTTAAAACCTCAATAGAAGCTAGGAATGTAAAATATATATATATATATATATATATATATATATATATATATATATTCGGTACAGCCCCATTCCAGACTTTGCTTTCTTTTTTAGGGAACTGAATGTTTTATTTAAAATATTTTTTCAAAAGCTGGAGATACTCTGATAATAACTTATAATACCTGATTTGTTTCTGAGTGTTTTTGTATAGTGTCCTGGATTTGAATGCAAACTCACAGTCAGTCTTCATCCCCATGTCAAGGCATTTCCTCAACCGACAGAACTGGCAGCGATTGCGGTGATGTTTGTTGATGACGCAGTCCTGTTTACTGCGGCAGCTGTAGGTCAGGCTCTTCCTCACGCTCCTCTTGAAGAAGCCTTTACATCCCTCACAACTGACTGCTCCGTAGTGACGCCCTGATCACAGAGAAAACTGGTCAGATCAGGATAGATGACCTTGACATCACCCGGTAATGCAACTGACTTTAAGCTTTAGTACCTGAAGCCTTGTCTCCACACACCACACAGTACTCCACTGGCTGCGGTCGGCTCAGGTCCCCTGAATGCCCTAACAACCGTTCCATTGACACCGGATCTGTGACGATCTGAAAAGCAAAGTCAAACACAGGCCATTAATCTTGTGTTTCACCTTAATACAATGTCAATCT
The DNA here is from genome assembly GCF_900634415.1 of Cottoperca gobio. Lineage (NCBI taxonomy): Eukaryota > Metazoa > Chordata > Actinopteri > Perciformes > Bovichtidae > Cottoperca > Cottoperca gobio. The sequence goes on from NC_041361.1 coordinate 6,282,927, forward strand.
CGGCAACTGTATTTCTGGTGGATTGTAAACCCATGAGAGTTGGGCACTTGAAATGTGTATGTGTGTGTGTGTGTGTGTGTGTGTGTGTGTGTGTGTGTGTGTGTGTGTGTGTGTGTGTGTGTGTGTGTGTGTGTGTGTGTCACAAATCTATTAAAAGATATAAAGCACCTTTCAAAACACAGTTACAACAACCTCAAAGCCAAAAACTAAACACATAAGACAAAGAGTTAAAAACATATAAAAAAACGTAAATTAAAAATTAAAGTGGGTTTTTAAAAGTGATTAGAAAGACGAGATAGTTTGCAGCCCTGATCTCCTCAGGCAGGTGATTCCTAGGTCTAGGAGCTCTAAATGCGAAAGGCTTTATCACCTTTGTGTATGAATCTGGACCTTAGGGAGGAAACTGTACCTGTATCCTTCCTGGCATCAGGCTGTCTGCAGCAGTGAAGATGAGCTGCTTAGTGTTGTGGCTGTCCGATGAGGCCAGGATAACCTTGCCTGCCCCTGAGCTGTCTGTCAGTATGAACTGCTGTTTGGGAGCACTGGACGGCTTCATCGCTGTCACTATCTGGATCTTCTGACCTGTCTGCTGGTCGGTTACAATCTGAGGGTGTTAGAGATGAAAGAGGGAGACAGAAAGAGAGGGAGGTGGAAATGAACATGGTCCAATAGGGTTGAAGAAGAAAAAAGAAAAAGGAACAGAGTGACATTGAAGGTGGGAGAGATGAGTCACATGATGTAACATCAACTTGTTCGTCGCTGCTGCTAATGCACCGAAAGAGGAACACATCAACAGGTAGCAGCAGGGTCACATTCTTCGAAGCCAACTAATGCTGAGAGTTACCTGTAGTCGCTGTGGTGTTGTGGCAGGCTCAGTGGCGATGACCTGAAAGCGCTGTGGAGACTCACTTAACACTGAGTCTGAAGGAGAGGAAGACACCTAGAATTTTAAACATATTTCAACAAACTCAACACATAAAAGTTATAATTAATAAGTCTGCAACACACATATATGTTAGTTGAGTCTGTGGAGGGAATAGATCTTTTTATTATACACTGTTACATGAATAAAAGTCTGAACTGTCTGCAGAAGGTACGTCTCTATGGCAACAACAAATAAAAGTAGCATTCAGCAGCCACACAAAGAAAGTAGCAGCACAGCAAAAACATTATAAGGGCTATATGGAAGGACTCAGACTGCCAGTAAACAGTACATCATAAAGGTCTCCCTCACCTCTGCCTCGTGCTCAGAGTCCACTTTCTGCTGAGAGAGCAGATTCAGGTTGGTCGTCATGTTGATGTAAGGTCATTAGTGAGGTCTGTTTGGAAAGATGCCACAGACGATCAACCACAAAATCACAATCCAAAAGGAATGAAGTCTGTCAAGTTTCCTCTTGTAAAGAAGCTACAGAGACAAGCATACCTACTTCAAAACCTTTCAAATTAATAACCTAAAAGGTCAAAAACACATTTCTCTACAGTGCAGCAGTAAAGTGGAATAACCTACCCACTAATCTGAAGCTGATTCCTTCACAGAGCAGGAACAAAGTGGCATTAGAGAAATGCTTACACAGTACGATGTAGCCTATTCAATTTAACAAAATGTTTTTTTATTACCAAGATCATAAGAACATGTTGACATAGTTACCCCACCAGCTGCTATTTAAAGTTTTTTAATCATCAAATAAAATCAATCAATTAAAGGGGCAAACCGTCACAGAAGAGCAGGCCAACACTACAACAGCCAACAGCTTTATGAATATAATGTTGTCCTGTGGACCATAGAGGACTCATGATGACATGTATTGAAACACAACTTTTGATCCGTGATGAATGCTTATTCATTAAGTTAATTAGTCTGATTTGTATGACCTGGCTGCTGTCGCAGAGGATTCATCATTGGGATTTAAGTTTTTCTGTCACAAAGCAACATCCCTCAATACAGCAAAATATAAAACTATTTTTCAACCTAGAACATCAAATCTCAAGTTCACACATGCAATCATTTAATTATGATAAACAAAAGAGAAAATAAAATGAACAAAATATTTATAACATCACTTTACTGTTCCGTATTGTCCGTCATTAACATCAGGTGATTTCTTCCACATCTCACCTACTTTAATATTCTTCATGTTCAGACACCTCAGGTAATATTTTGTCGGACAAATCCAGCCTTGGCATGAGCGCAGTGACGTCACCACAAGCCGAGTCTATGACCTCTGAGTCGACCTAGACGTGAGATTTGAGAGACCGTTGATAACAAGATTACACTGCAGTCTGATGGAACCTCACATTGTCCGATATGACACTGTAACAAAAAGGCAGAAAACTGATGTCCCTTCAGAAAAATGTCCCACCTCTTTGCTTTCATTGTTAGCGAACCTGCTGGGTCCCTTTACATGAGACTTTATACTGATTACAGAGTCAAAACTGAAACATGCAACTATTATTATTTGTCATTTAGCAGACGCATTTATCCAGAGCAGTGAACAGTGAACTAACTACAGGGACAGTCCCCCTGGAACAACTCAGGGTTAAGTGCCTTGCTCAGGGTATTGAACTGAATCTATTTGGAAGACTAAACCACTGGACCACCACCACTGTTGTTAAATGTTTTGCTTTCTATGTGAAAAGAACCTCAAATCATTCAACACAGTTAGCAGAACTGCATCATATCAGCGGAGAAACACTGTAATAAAGTATTATCCACAAACTGGTACAATTTAAATGCAATACACCAAATGGTACATAGTCAAAAAGACAATCTAACTATACAGTCTATTGGTATTTACAACTGTGACTGTCACCACAGTGCATTTGAATATCTTCTTTGGCAGAATAAGGCTAAATAATAGCATCTACTCTACATCAATTACCTCCTTGCACTTGACATCTTTGCTGATTTTGGATTGCATAATAAAGAACATAATAGCTAAGAAAGCCTTTATGTTTAAAGCTATATAATAATCTATCTATATCATCTTTCTACTTGTTCAAAAAGGCCACTTCTTATAATAAAATACATTATACATGTCCATAACAATACCCCTATAACTGAATTATGTTGTATAACTTTATTACTTATGCATATCACTGACATTAGGACTTTTTCTATAATCTATGAATTAATTATCCATTTTCATGTTCTGCTCGTTATTTATTTATTTGTTTTTGTCACACTTGATATCGTCTTGATATGTCTTGTTATTTTAGTTTTTTGTTAAATGTTTTGTCCCCTTATGATCCCCTTGAAAGCGAGAGTAGGCTGTATCTCAAGGGGTTATTCCTTATAAAGAATGTCCAATCAAAATAATACAAGTTGACAGTATGAGGGGAAACTGATGAATGTGCCTGCAGTAGCTCAATGATATGTTCACTGCCAGAGGGAGGAGCATGCTGCTTCATATTCTTCACCGATTGGTCGAACAGAGTACCCATCAATACCTCCGTCCACAAACGCATCACAACACAGAACAAAATGGACAATCTGGCAGTCAGCCAATAACACTAGAGGCGAATCCTTATGATAAATATATTAGAGCATTTTCTTTCCAGACATTAGAGCAGCCCACTGTGTGTGTACTGGTAGTAAATGTTTTTTTTTTTTTTTTTAAATGCAGCGTTGTTGAATAAAGTAATAGTCATCACAACACAATTATGTTCCCGAGATGGCAAAGGTAAAAGGGTCGAGTTCATCTGCAGCAACTATAGCTTTCCTATGTTAGCTGTTAGAGCTACTAGCAAACGCAACCAAGGCTGCAGCAAGAGCCGACTGCACCTCTCTCCCCCTGGATGTGTCATTGTAGCATGCAGGGATCGGTTCAGGTTAAGCCGGCAGTAGTGTCACATATTAATAATTAGTTTAACGGTCTGTTCAGCATGTCATCGTAGTCAGACTCCGCCTTGCGCTTCACGGTCCTTGCCCAGATCCTGAGATGCCAGAGTCGGGCAGGAAGGGAGCCCCGCATCGGCTAGCTAACAAGCTAGCTGGAAGATTAGCTGCGCTCTTTTATCATCCAGTATCTCAGAGAGCTTCCTACGGTTTTCAAATCGGGACTGAGACTTACCTCTGGGGGTTGGTGCTCACAGATTTCAGGCTCTTTGATATTTTATAAAATATTTGTTTTGGTTTCTTCTGTTAAAGGTCATAGTTCGTGACCCCGCACCGCCAGCACGTTGATGATGGTGGAGGGTTTTTTTTCTTCTTCCTCTCTCGCGTCCCCGCGCGCTTCCAACTGCCCCCCACCCCCACCCACCCTTGGCGCGAGCCAGACAGGACTGACGTCATCATGTCTGACTGACTTTGTTGTCAAGTTGAGTGTTATAAAATTAACATGATAAAACAAAAAATGTAGGCTACTAACAGATATATATAAGAGAGAGACTCAAGCACTGTTTCAAGTATTTCTGCTCTTCAAGTTTTTGACACAAACACTTTTGACTGTTAAAGAACTGTACTGTATATAAACACAATTTATATACCATTTAAGACATTTAATTTGTAGTTAAGACCCCTGGCAATTTAAATAGTTTATTATGTTGTCATGTCTTCCAATTGAAATGTTTAGGTTATGTTGACTTTTGAAAATGTTGTCAAGTTACGTTATTACCAGGACACAAAGCTGTATGTTACAGGGTTGTAATTAAAGATATTTATGCAATAAAACACCAACATTTCTTAGTTTCCTCACCTTTATTCTACATGCTGTAATTGAAGGTTTTATACAATTAATGTACAAGACATTTACCTAAACATGCTACAACACACACAACCTTTGTATTTCATATGTATGCCATGCAGTTTTTAAGAGACAGAGCTAAGTGTAACATATAATAGTATAACAAACACACAAAGTATATTTGTTAGTCAATATTTGTGCCAGAAGGAAACATAAATACTTTGCAAATGTGGTCAGAATGCCATAGCTTTTATTCATAGGAAATATCTTGTGATTAGTAGTTCAACTTTAGACATAAAAACATATTTGTGTGAACAAGGGAAAAAGAGTAGGTGAAGATTTAACATGTCAGACACCAATCATTGTACTTTTCTATTTATATTGAGTATTTGTCTTTAAATAAATGGGAGTCTTTAAATAAATGTCACCTAGTCACAAAAATCTGTCATTGTTTTATTCTTTCATCTTTTTTACATGTGAAAAACAGTTTACCTATTAATATTGAGATTTCTAACACATCTTTGTACTTTAAAAATTGAGGTTTAATTGTTCCCATAATGTAAACAATGATGGGGATGATGGTATATATATATATATATATAAACTATAATATAGTGGATACACAAATACCTGTCTATCCGTCTTTCCAGTGGTTGGATCTCTGCAGTACAGAATCCCTTCATCTTTGCATGAGCCATTTGCCTTCATTTACATGACCATCTCCCTCCATTTTATGGAAATAATTAGGACTTTAAAGGGTTAATGTCCAACCTCAGCAAAGATAAAGTACCTCTGAATGACCACCAGATGTCCCCCTACATCACTGGGTGTGATACGACTGAACGTGCATGCGAACAATAGGCGCAAGATTTACAAATATATAGACCTAATGACCGTGATGAACATAACCCTAATAATGAAATAGATATATTCTCGGCTGTACACTGTATTATTTCTACTTGATTGAATGTTTACGGACTCTGATTGCACAAATGCCAACACCATTGATCATTTAATTTGTTTTTAGATCTCCATCCCTGAAGCCAATATGTGTCGCCATTATTGTAGCTATAACCGAAATCTGAGGCTATTAGTAAATAATATGGTACATCTGGCTACATTTTCTCCACAGTCCAAATATAATAGCCCTATGAGTAGAATCTGATTTATTTTAATTGGCATAGCTTTTTAATAGCTAAAAAGTGTTATTTGACGAATAGTATGCTGCGCACAACATACAAATCTTACATCCTTCATCAGGTCAATATGGTCAATACGGTATGAAAGCCAATCGGCATGTGGATGTCCCTGTCTATAGTAGCAGCTCTGCCCACAGGACAGTTAGGCTATGTATGGGACGGGCTCAGCTTGATGACCGGAAAACTGATCAAAAGCAGAAAGCATCTCATGACGGGAGCATCAGAACGCGTTTGACCATATAAGGGTTATTCTGATCATCTCCCACAATTTCCATTTGTCGTAGGCTGACAGAGCTCAGAGTAGCTCCACGTTGTTGTAAAGAATCAGGGCAGAAACAGCTCCGGGCTGCTGCCGAATCGACCGTTTCATTTGCGCAGCTGCATATCCCACTTTTGAAAAAGACTGACTGGGCTGCAGCATCAACACAAGCGTGGGCAACCAGCTCCCTTTACCGCAGCGTTGACCGACAGCTGCTGCTGCGCGTTGCGGCACCTTGGAGCAACAAGGGAGGAGCACATGCAATGATAGTAAAGGTATTTTAGTCGTGGAGACAAGGGAAGGAGGACTGGTGAGGGGCGAGTTGTAGCTGTTACAGCGGTCTTCAGCGCTGTCTAACGGTAGTGGAGGTAGGTCATGGTCGGACGGGGACTATGGGTATGTAAGCCCCGATTTGGAAAGCGAGGGAGCAGATTTGGTGTTTTGCCTTATCTGTGCGCGGTGATAGCGAGCGCAGCCCTGCTGGCTCTGCTGTTTGTGGACTTCATCGAGTCATGGGTCACCTCCATGAGCATGAACACGGTGATGGAGCCGCACGCAGGCATCATCCCCCCGCAGAGCGTCCCTCCCACCAGACCCGAAGAGTTCCTGCTCATGCCCAGCCCGCTCGTGTGCCAGCGTGCCAAGCCTTACCTCATCACCATGGTTACCTCGGCTCCTGTCAACCAGAGGGCCCGTCAAGCCATCAGGGACACCTGGGGAGGGGAGGTGGAGGTGAGGGGCCTGCGCGTCATGACCCTCTTCATGGTGGGTACAGCTTCTGACCCTGGACTGGCCAAGCTGCTGATAGAGGAGGCTAGAGAGCGAGGGGACCTGATTCAGGGGCGTTTTCTGGACACCTACTCCAACCTCACCCTGAAATCCCTGTCCATGCTGGGCTGGGCCCGCAGGTTCTGTCCTCAGGCTCACTTCATGGCCAAAGTGGATGATGATGTCCTGTTCAATCCCAGCGCCCTCCTGCACTTCCTGAACAGGAGCCGTAATCCATACGAACAAGGAGACTTGTACCTTGGCAGGGTGCATCTCCATGTGGCCCCTGACCGTGACCCGGATAGCAAGCACTACCTCCCTTCAGGGGCCTACCCTCCTTCTGTCTTTCCAGACTATTGCAGTGGTACAGCCTATGTCCTGTCCCGCACTGCACTGCTCAAGATTTCCCTGGCAGCCTCTGCATCACCTTTATCCACACCTCTGCCCCCTGAGGATGTGTTTGTTGGTCTGTGTGCCCGGACTGCTGGAGTGCTGCCCTCACACTGCCCACTCTTCTCTGGTGGCCCAGGTGTGCCATACGGGCGCTGCTGCTATCAGGCCATGGTGTCCATCCACCACATCCCACCCAGGGAGATGCTGCACTACTGGGCTGATGTCCATACATCACATCCCTGCTCCTGGCTGAGTTTACGTGCTTCTCTGGGGCTTTGCAAAGTCAGGGCGATGCTCGGGTCAGCTCTGGGACTGGAGCAGGGCTTGTGAGGGTTGATAAGAAGACGGAAAACTGGACTTATTGGGGCTCTACCTCGCTTCAATACTGTGAACAGCACAAGTGCTCTTCAGGCTGTAAAATGTCACTTTATTTTTATAGCTTTATTTTTTTAAACAATATTAGGTACTGGCTTTTTTTTGCAGAAAAGAGGACGATCAGCTGGTGGTAGGAAGAATTGGCACAGTAGTCTTGGAGCTAGACTGTTACAGCATCCTTCATTTTTACACATAGATGTAGAACAAACAACACTGGCATGCTGATACTGTAGTTTACAGTGAGGATATACAGCCGCTTATGTGATGAATACACATTGAAACAAGTATTTCTATAAACACACCTGACATCTATAGGCTACTACCTCATATATACATATAACACCTGTGTAGTCTATCACCAGGTACTTCAAGTGTAAATGTTAGTCTATTAAGATGCCTAAATGCATGATGCTTCAAACTAAAGTACAATAGATATCAAACCACAGGCGTTATATAGGAAGGAAGTAATACAAATACATTAATGTATTTAGCTAAAACTTTCAAAACAGAAAAATAATCACCTCAGTACGGGATGTATCCACATTTAATTATTGTGTTTTTAAGTAATAATAATGCCGTTAATTGGACAGTGGAAATGGGGGACAGTGTATTCGGACAGTTCTGGGAACAGACAGCAGAGGAATTTGATCTTCCTTCTTTGAAAGCTCGGCGATTCTGCTGCGTCATATCAGCTGAAATGTAAAAATATAACCCTGAGACTGATTTGATACACAGCTGTAATCCCACTGTTGTGTAGTATTTATTACCTTGTTCTGTAATAGTGAGATTAAACATTAGGTAGAGTGTGAATGAGTGTCTGGACTGAGTTCAGTCTGAGTACATTTTAAAAGACGGTTTAAGATGTGTCAGGATGAAGCTTCAGAATGTCTTGCTCCACCCGCAGTGTAAACATAGAGAAAGTCAGTGTTTTAACACTCAGGAAATATGTTTGAATCAAATACTGTCAACAATAAACCGCTCTGTATCTTACGTTAAATTTGCCTGATGTCGTTTTTAGAAGAGAAACACACACGCGCGCACACACACACACCTCTCACATTGGTTTCTCCATGACGTTTGAAGCGAAGGAGATTAATAACAGCACCATGAGTAACTGTTGTAAATGTTAGAACACAAACAAGTAGTAACAAGTTGTGCTTAAAGGTTCAATGGATAAGATATACCAGAATTGCCAGAAAAACTTAAAACATTAAAACGATTAACTAACATTATTAACAGAATGTGAAGAGGTAACAGTGTTGACATTGTGTTGCAGAGATATCTACTGAAATCACACATTGAACATTTAACTATGTAGGTCAACAGATAATCAGGGTGTGATTGAGTAACAAACGTCTCCTGATATGACATCTTTTGTCTGCCAAATTCCTTCTCACTTTCATATTTCAGGAGCCATAAATCTTTCTTGGTCTTTTAAAATCATAAACTAACCATTGCTACTAGTGATTGCACAAACAGCCAATCAGGTTTTAGAGAAAGATGTCGTATATATCCTCCTGATACCCAGCAATTCATTTTTGTCCTCTGTGCGGGACATGACACTGAAGACTTTTTTTCAAACACCATGCATGCTGCGTATTTTAGTCCGGATCACACACATGACGCTGGTGTGACCAACAGAACACATCTTCCGTCTTTTCAAAAAGTGGGATTTGCAGAAACACATTAAGGGATCACATTTATAAAGACTTTTTGTTTCCGTTCTTCATAACGTTGTTTTTTAGTCATTACTTGACTACATAACAGTTTTTAGAAGTGTACGTTAATTCTAAGCCTATCAACATGCATACAGTTTAACCCATGTCCTTTGTGAGAGTCGGGTTTGAGTCATCTCATTTTCTATACTCAGTAGAGCAGGTTTTAAAATGTGTTTTAGATTAGTTTCTAATATTCTTCAAATGAGAAAGAATCAATCACTTGTCACTAACTTTGTTTTACTTGGCACATTGGTCAAGTTTTTAATCATATGCTACAGAAAACCTTCCCAGAGTTGGTATGAGGAACTTTTAAAATTGTTGACAAAAGTTTGACAATGAAAACGGTTTGGTTGTCACATCCAGGAACTACAGTTTCACATGTCTTCCTCGGATAATGAGTTAAGCAGAGTGCTGACAGTGTATATTTTAGCATGTTTTACAGTCAGTTGTGATCTCAAATAACACTCTGAATTCAAAAGGCGTGGCATTATGTTGTTTATTTTTTAGAACATATTTATATAAAACATTTGACATACGCACAGTCAGTTCAGCCACAATAGCACTCATTGTCAAAGATGAGTGAAAAATGTGTTTATCAGAAGAGAAGCAAATACAACTTGACACAAATTCTGGATGACACCCATGTTACTCATGGCACCTCACATTATCCACCCATCTAGACAGGAAGTGCTTCAGACGACCGACATTAAACAGAACTTCCGTTTTACTGCACTCAACATTGATTACAGACGATCTGCTGACTACATCCAGAATTTCTGCAGTTCGTGTTTTGCTCCCACGGTGGAGTAATGTATCCAAATAAAAATGTGTCCTTTATAAGAAGTTCAAAGATCTCTCCCACAGAATGTCACTGGGTTTTGGGTTGGACAAAGGGTCCTCTTTCATTCTATTTTTCAAATCTGTCCAGAGCAGATCTCTGGCTAGATAACACCGCCTCTTTCTTCTCCCTCTCCTTTCTCTCTTTTTCAATCTTCATTTTGTCCTCCACAGTTATCCTGATTTCCTCCTGGGGGGGGGAAATAAGTCAAAAAGAAATGAGCCAAACACTGCAGATATAGCAGAAAGATCACAAAGCCATTGCATCACTCTTCATCGTATATTTTTGGATTACTTACCCGCAGGTCCTCATGAGCCACTTGTCTCTTGCGCTTTTCAACATTGCCAGCCGAACTACGACCTTTTTTCTTATACTTCGGAATAAACTTTTCTTTGGCAAGTGGGTCAAAGCCCTGGGAAGACACAAAAAATGCATTTAGAAGAGTGTAAACGGTATCCATTATGATCTGTATTTCAAAATGTACAGATCTGTATCCTCAAATAAAGTGTGTGCCAATAAGATGCTTCCAGACACTGACCAGAGCTTGGACCCTGTCTTGGTGCCTTTGCTCAAAGGTGGTGTGATCAACCTGTCCCAGCTCGGTGGGGTCGAGGCTGATGAGCTCCGGCTGGATCTTCTCCAGCAGGGCTTTAACCTCCCACTCCTGCCTCTGCTTTGCACTACGGTAAGGATTTGCATCCAGACCATCAAAGTTGGGCTCTCCAGCACCTGTGAATGTAAATGGAGGAAGACGGAGGTAAAGATTGAAACCGTGTTAATGCACAGAAAACTGTAACATCTGAATATGGAATTTAGTGATGGCAGCTGGTATGGATGGTTTTACCCAAACACAAACGCTGAACCACCACTTTGCCCTCATTTTGAGACTTGATGTTCAGTTTACTTTGAGATATGGTGTAATGTGAAATCAAGTGTGACCTGGTATGAGCATGCTGGTGAATCCCTCTCCATGTCCCACCCCAAGTACATCCTCAAAGGGACAGAAGTGCATCCCCCAAACTGTTCTTTGAACTCTGTGAGCCATGTAGGGTTTAGTCACTGGAGTGCTCCACACGTCTCTGTACACCTGCAGGAAGAGATGTCAGTCGCAGATTAGGTAATACAGGGATACCAGAAAAGCAAGTACACTTTGTTTCACCTGTGCTTGTGCCATGATGACAAGAAAAAATGTATGCTGCTCACTTCTCATAAATTACTTTATTTTACATGCGCCATAGTTTCATGTCATTCTCTTAACATGGAAGTCGTAAAAAAAAAGGATGTTGATTATTAATGGTATTAATTATACAGAAGACAGAGACAGCGTTCAGCTGCCCAGTAGGTCAAAAATGGGAAATGTATCCACAGGCAAGCACGCAACTAACATATACCGTTTTATTTATTACAGTTTCCAACAATAAATAAAACTGAATGAATATTTACTTGTGCATCTGTCAGAACTGTGTCTCCATTTTCCATATAATTAGTTCCAGATTATTGCATAGCTCTTTAAAGGAAACTTACTATATCTGTATTTGGACATTTGGAACGTGTAAAACAGAGTGTTGCCATCCAGTAATGTCAGCAATACTGTGATTGTTTGTCAATATCAATATATTCAATGAGTGTGAGATTGCCTTTTATTTTGTATACAAAAAATGTTTTCCCGACGTGTTCACTGATAATAACCCATTTCTCCAAAACACTTCCTGTGTGCACGCAGATAGATTGATTTTCAATGACAAATCATGAATGGTGCAGTGTGGAGGCGATAATGACCTGAACAATGTCCCCTGTGGCTGCAGACAGCAGTCCCCTCTGGCTCAGTGACAAACAGGAAGCTCCAGCTGGGAGGAAGTAGGACTTGAGGGGCTTGAAGGTTCGAATGTCATAAACCTTCAGCTTTTTATCCATACCAGATGTCACCATGTATCTGTAAAGAGGAGAACATAACAACATATTGCTCTCTGGTGGACATTTAAGAAACTGCAGTTTACTGCTCACAACAGAAAATTAAATAGTTATTCAACCTGACAATAAAGCTGTTTATCATTTATGGATTTCTTCTACAAATTGTCACTACCGCTATGCACAATTCACAGACCATTACATCGGAAAGCTTTAATAATAATAATAATAATAATAATAATACATTTTATTTGTAAAGCGCCTTTCCAAGCTAAAAGCAATCTCAAGGCGCTACAATGAAGAACGACAACAACAAGAACAACAGGTGATACGCTGTATGTACTTATAGAAAAGTCTCTTGTCGTTGACATTTGCATTCTAAAATCAATATTCGAATGCTGATAATACTTAAATATTAACAATTTAGAATTATACTATTCAAAGAATTCAAGTGCTAACGTTTAACACAAGCCATGAACAGTAAGAGACCTAATAGTTTTTAGTATAGTTTAAATTAATGAAAATAAATTATCCCCAAATCTCAAGTACTGCATTAATGCACCTCCAGAAGGGAGACTTTTTATCCATGGTCCAATTGGACAAATGATGTTGAGCTTTTATTCTCACAGAGTTGTTTTTTGCGAGGCACTCAACAACGCAAGAGGATTGTTTTGGGTGATGTCATAAAATACGACGACAGATACAGGAAGCTTCATTCACAAACCTCGATCTTCAAATGTAAAATGTATTAATTCAGTACAGCCCTAGTTTGTAGTCTTTTCAAATAGAACGTCATAAAAATAATAATCCAGGAACAATGCATGGCCAAGTATAAAACTGAATCCTGAAGGACCTATTACTCTCAAAGACTGAAGTAAAATAGTATAGGGGCTAAATACAAAATTCAGAGCATATCAATGAAGGAGGGATTGTCTGCACACGGCTCTAAACATGGCAATGGCAGAGCTGGCGGATAACAGATAACGGTCCTAACAGTGCAAGCAGTGCAAACAGCAACAACAACAGTACTGTCAGAGCTAACAGTGTTAACCTGAGGGGGAAGCGGAGGGAGGGCAACGCCTAGAACCTTTAATGATGAAGTTTATACCGGGACTACTGTGGAACAAACTTTAAAAATATACATAGTTATCCACAGTTTCATGCCTCCATGCCAGTATGCATGCTGTTTAACATAAGAAGTGTAACGTTGTGCGGTGACTCACGTGCCCGTCTTGTCTACGGTGACAGAGCGCACAGGCGCCCTGGTGACAGAGCATCTTGACGAGGGCTTCTTTCTGGTTGGGCGACCAGAGGGTGACTGTGCCGTTGGAGTGGCCCAGGTGGATGACGGCATTATGAGGGTTCTGGCACATCACAGTCGAGCCGGCCTGTCTTGGTGCAGATGGCTGCCACTTCCTTTCCCACAGACACATCCAGGTACTGCAGGAAACTGGTAGCACTCTGAGGACAAGAGAGAAAACAGGATTACTGCTGGTGAACTCAAGCAGGTGTTTGCTTTTACATTTATTGTGTACAAAACCTGTAAGAACGGGTTTAATGAACTCACCACTGTTGCGAGCAAAAAGTGGTAGGGGAGGAACTGCATTCGAAGGACGTCATTGAATTTGCGGATGCAGTGAAGCTCTATTCCATTGGAGTCATAGATATGCAGCCACTTCTTCTGAGCCACTGCATACATGGCCTCACTGTGGAGCCACCTAAATAAAGGCAGATATTTGTGTTGCTGGTAGGTGAAGCATGTTTGTAATGTGTAAAGGTCTGCACAATGTAAGGTTGGATAACTTACTTTACATCATTGACAGACTCCATCACGTTTATCTCACACATGAGCTGTTTGGACTGCCAGTCTATACAAGCAACATGGCCTCTCCTCCCACCAAGCAGCAGTTGACTGAAAGGAAGAAACACGCAGTTAACAAAATGCCCACAATTCAAACATTTAAATCAATATTTCTATATAATGTGGAAGGACTCGCTTGTGGTGATAAAGCCACAGAAAGTCTGCAGTCTCCTCAGCTTGACGGAGTATTTGAGCATCAAGCAAAGTCTAGTATATTTATACAGCCCAATAACACAGATTTGCCTCAAGGGGCTTTGCAATCTGTACAGCACACGACACACTCTGTCCTAAGACCCTCGATTTGGATCAGGAAAAAAATCCCCAAAAACAATTTCACAGGGGGGAAAAGGAAAACCTCAGGAAGAGCAGAAGACGGATCTCTCCCCCAGGACGGACAGATATGCAATATTGTCGTCTTTCAGCATTTCATTATTACCCGCCATATAACTGTTCTGGTTCAGTCTCAACCCTCTCATAAGAACAGGCTTCAGGCACAGATGGTAGTTGTTTTCAGTTTAAAAAGAAAAAGCTCCCGGAAACCCACTGTGCACTAGCTGCTCAACATGAGCAAGTACGTTAACACTATCTGGTGAACACAATGGAGCATTTAGCAGCTAGGGAGCCAGATGTTTCCAGAAACAGAGTTTAAAGGACAGTGAATATACGTCAGGTTGGCACAACTCCTAATAAAGGACAACGTTGCTTTGCGACTGCTGGTTGTATGAATAAGCCACTTGTTTCCTAATATATTCTTTGACTTGTCGGATGTAATAAATAACGTTAATGATGTCTCTTCATCCCATTTAAAGGCCCTTCACCGTCTCTTAGGGGTTTTCACATGATGTCAAAGCCAACATAATCTACAAATATACATTATTAGGTAAATATATCTGTGTTGGATTTACAGCTTCTTGGCCAAAGAGGAAAAAAGTAAATTAATGCAGGTTTAAATGTAAAAAAAAAGGAGTTCATTTTGTCCTAATGCTGAGCTAACGGACTCATATTATCAGCTGTAGCAGCACAAGACAAACACTTTATACTGTACATGGTTTGGTTTGTGATACTGACCGTCCAGTCTTGCTGTAATCCAGTCGATATGGTCCAAACTGAGACAGTTTGAGGTTAAAATACTGAGGAGGAATAGGGAGAAAAATGTAATGAAAAGGCAAACAACCTGGGGAACAACATCAGAACTGGGAACATATATATATATATATATATATATATATATATATATATATATATATATATATATATATATATATATATATAAAAAAGTGATTTTGAAACATAAAAATAAACACATAATTAAAACAATCGTGTGAGCTCTTAAACACACAGTATTATCCTTGCTTCAACATTTAAAGTAATAGTTGATCTTAAACAAGTTCAAAATAGAGGTTGTTTTGTTATAACAAAGGCTCCCAGCAATTACATGTCAGAAGTCAAATCTTTCCAAATCTACACCGGTGTCCGGTCAGTGTCCCACCTTTGCTGCGGCTGTTATATCCACAGCATCTGAAATATCTTCCTGAGAGATCGTACACGTGTCCTCATCGTCATCTCCTTCCAGAAACCTGAGATTAGAAGAAAACTTGTCACAACCAGGATTTTAAGCAAAGCCTTAATGTGTCATTTGTCCTAATTTAAATCTCCGTCACATCATACACTGTGAAATTACCCTGCGTCCTCTGGGAGTAGGAGGTCAATCCGAGCAGCTTGTTTCTGGGCCATTTCTGAAACTTCTTCTGAGCGAGACATCATGTCTTTCAGCTTGTAATGCTGCCGGTGAGACTAGGACGAGAACAATGAAAAAGGAACAAGATGTTAGCTAGAGGGAACAAATAACTCCATTTGTTCACTAGAAATTGTAAACAAGATACATAGGGGAGCTTACCTTTTTAGTTTTATCTCTCCTCTTGAACTTCTGCACCCTGTCCTCTGGAATAGGTGCAGGCCCAGGGAAAGGGTCAGGTTTCTGAGGGAGTATGATCAATAATCAGGAGAAATTCACTGGATTTACTTTGTGAAACATTAAAATAAAAGTAAATCAATGTAAAGCTGGGTGATATATTATCAATACTTGAGTACGGAAATAGATAGGGACTCTAGGTATTTCAAGAGTGTGGTATAGCTTGAATATCATCTTCTCCTGCCTGACAGGCTGCTTCACATTCAGTCCAGGGCTCTTGATTCAACATATCAGTTTGGTAAAAACTAAATATTTCATTCCAGTCACAAATATACTACTACTTTGATACAGATGAATGTTATACTATACCTAAAATATACAGTTAAGCATATTGTGTTGCTGTATTTGAAAAAAATCTCAACAGTTCCAACATACTTAATACATCAGGATGGATTTGGGTAGATGTGTATAAAATGAAGCACCATTTCTAAATGATGGAACGGGGCAGCCATAAAAAAAAAAACAGAAGAGCATCACTCGGTAAACCCAAATAAATCAAAAGTCCTGCACACACCAGGTTACGGGTAAAGACACTATTTCATTATCAAATTACATCTAAAAACAAGAAAGAGTGAACTTTGCATTTCGCATGTTGCTTTATTAGATTTGCTTTGTGACTCACTCTATAGATCGTGTGCATGTGACGTCACGCTTACGTCCCAACCCGTAAATCAGCCATGTTGGATGATATACACAACCAAGACGGCGCCCGTTCACGTGTGAGTTGATGCAACGCTTCGTCATTTTCTTTGTATTTAAACGTCTAAGATGGAAAGAAAATGCCAATCGTGTGCGCAGTGTATAATTGTGGTCATGACGCTACTCGTGACCCAGAGAAACGGTTCTTTAGATTTCCTACAATCATCAAAAACAACGATCCACAAGAGAGGGATGAATTACTGTCTACCGAAAGCCGTAAGCTGGTTTAGCAACATAACTCGTGAGGATTTAACAGAAGAAAAAGCACAATTCACCTGTGTGTGTGTGGCGTCCACTTTATATCTGGTAAGAGCTCATGCTAAAGCTATGTTTTCAATGTTTACGTTAAATATTTGTGCTTATGATATACCCGAACACTGTAAGACCTCACCTCACTCACAAACCACGGCTTGAGCGGTGTATCTCAAGCTCGTTCAGAGTGATTTACACGGGCATGGACGAGCACCCTGTCATCGTTCACTGGTTTGGTAAGAAGACTACCAACCCAGCCAGAAACAAAGACATTATAAGCATCTAAGCTCTTGTATGCCTTCATTTGTGCGTTGGTTGCCCACGACATTTGTAGCACTAGGTAGTTCACAATATCCGGATATTCAATCGGCGGTAATGAATCTAAATCCTCAATATAATCCGACGGCTTTAGCGTGTACGGGTCACGGCCGCAAATTTGGACTTTTCCTCTGAATCTTGCCTTTGCAGAAGACTCCAGAGAGTCACAATACTTTGAAGAAGTCGGAGTTGTATTGTTGTTCGCTTTAGACGCCATTGTTGATTTGTTATCCAACCAACATGGAGTCGCACGCATACGTCACACAGTTTTGTCACGTGTTTGCACACTATCTATGTACACATAATGCCTTAATGAAGCATTCATAAATACTCGTTCAGATTAAATATGCATAAAAAACAAAATGTTATACTGTAACTACACATCTATAAGCAACCCACCTGGACTGATCCATAACGTTATATAATATATATTATTATGATCAAAAATCTTCCCTGAATGCCAGTGACACAACAACCACGCTATATTCATTTCAAGTAGATTAGACTGTAATGCTCTCTTTACCAGACTTACTTTTTATGAATTTGACTACTTTTATCTCGTAGTATTTGCACTTGCTATAAAATGCCTGGTTTTTTTTTTTTCTTCACTTTGTTGTAAATCACTTACACCTGTATGAAATGTGCTTTATAAATACAGGTTTATTATTATTACTTTATCATTCTCTTACCCCTGATATGAACATCTTTCCATCTCCTTGATCCTCTTCTTGCTTTCTTTTCTTTGCTTTCTGTGTCTGTTTCTGTTGCACAGCCTGTTCGGTCTGTTCACATCCTTTTCCCACTGTGTTTTCATCTTTGCCCTCCTCCTGCGGCTCATCCCAGTATCGAGCTGGGGGCTGTTAAAGAGCAAAACGATTGCAGGTTAGCAGCAGCGACGTTAAGAACAATACAGAGAGTTTAGTGTTTTAATTTGTGCAAACAGAAAAAGGTCAGCTCGCCTCCTCCAGTACCCCGTACACACGCTCTGCTTGCCTTAACTGCGTGATGCTAGCTAAGCTAATGCTACATTGTGTGTGTCAGTTTGAAAAGCACCGTCCTAGTCTCACTTAGCAGACGATATCAACAGTTAGACACTCTTACGAATTATTTATTCGTAGTTACCTTCTTCTTTTTTCCCACGTGTGTATCAATCACCACTGCCTCGCCGGGAGACGCCATCTTTGTTGTATACGTTTTTCAGTTCCTGTAACATCGCTGCTGAAAACGTTACTTCCGGCTAAACAGTTTATATTTCGATCTTTTTTATGTACATTTTTTATTTAGTGCTTTCTTCAAGGAAAAAATGTAGAAAACAGGTTAGGGAATTAATATACAAATACTATCGATATAATTCAATCAACAATGACACAAATAATAAACAATAGAGGTACCATTATACTGAAAATCAGGAAAGAGAGAACATAAAACTTACAAAAAAATCTATTATATTCTTCTGCATTCATATTTATGAAATATAAAATTAAGGTAAATTACTAGCTTCAAGGTCAATAAACTCAAAAAGAAAAATAATGAAACAAAACCTACAATACTAAAAAAAATATATATATAAAATATTTCTAGAATGCTAAACATTTCACATGGTGTGTGTGGAAGGGAAAACTCAGTCTTTAATTCAGTGTAAGCATTTTAGCAGGGTCACCAGGGTGCAAAAATGTCACTGGCATATTCCTTGAGTCATAATATTGACAGTTATATTATTGGATATTGTTGTACAAACTTCAGCTAATGAAAAGGTTTCCCAAAATATGTTTCCAAGTACTGCACTCAGACTCAGCTGAGCTTTCTTTCTTCAGTAACACAGGTCAAGGTTTATATTGAACTATATAAGTTTATCATATGTATGTATGATATATATATATGTATGATATATATATGTATGATATATACATATGCATATACATATGCATATACATATATATACATATATATATATGTATATATATATATATATATATGCTGGGTTGATGAGTTATTGAATGGCAGGAGTGAGGCTTGGAGCAGGTGAGTTGACTGAACTGCAAACAAGGGAGAGTGAAGGGGGGCGACACGCCCACAACTCAGACACATATACAGAGAGAGAAACAAGCAGGCGACCCAGGGAAAACACAAGAAATGGCAAAAGGCGTGGACGTGACACCCCTGGCCTACAGTAACTTATCCTTTCTCAACATGTTTTGGATGACATGTTTCCTTCCCCTAAAGCACTGCCTCAACTTCTTGTTTTCTGTTACTCTGTATGATAGACATTCAATTGTGCATGTTGTTTAAATATGACATGCCATACAGTAAACACCTTTCTCTAAATATTTTACAAATGTCCCTAAAAGATCACAGCTCTATATTGCCCTTTGGATAAGTGCTTACGTAAGAATTTATTTTCTCTTGGACATAGCGTGTCTTCCAGAACAGAGCTGTTTATATATATATATATATATATATATATATATATATATATATATATATATATATATATATATATATATATATATAAAAGAAGCTTTGTCCCATGAGGTTTTAACTTTAAAGGAAAAGGAATGCCATATGTTTTGAGTTGAACCCATGCACCCAACAATTCCCAAGTGGCTGACATTGTTTAAATGTGCATGCAGTATGTTCAAGCCCAAAGCTTTTGGAAAAGAATTCAGACTTTTTTCACTTTTTAAAAAACTAATCATACTCATGAGAGAAGGAGAGTGCAAGTGTGAACACAGAGACGAGACATGTTCACCTCTTAGACAGATCCAAACCCAGAAGTAAGGAGTGTTGAAAGAAGTAAAACTGTGTAATGCCATTTAAGACATACCCATAAACACTAAAGATAACAAGGTGTACTTAAAATGAATATTGAGAAAACTTAGTTACAGAGAGAAGAGTCCCCCACAAAAATATACAGTATTGACAGTTTTTCTAGTGCTTTGATTAAAATACCTTGCGTTCTTGTTTGAGAGGCTAATCCCAACCTAAGGGGAACTCCTCCTCCACTGAATGAAGGTATGCCAGTGAAATCCCTTTAAGAATTGCTGTGGCTGACTATTATCTAGAGGATAGGGGAGGGGCTGGAGTCCATATCAGATCTAGGACTGAGCCTCCAATAACAATGGAGAAAGTTTCAAGAGTAAAGAGGAAGGAAAGGAAGGGGAAAACTACAGCACAGGAAGAGAAAAGTATCAGAAATACAGCGGAGTAACGAGCAACATTCAGCATGGACAAGGTATTTCTCTAAATGATTCTAAAGTCTAAAAGTATTTTTTCTAAGCACTACATTGTGCTTTACTGTCAAGTGTGGTTAATGTTCTTGTTTAACATGTAATGCTGATCAAATGAGAATAGATTTGTAGAGAGAAGAATTGTAAAAAGCATGCAAAAGTTGCATGTATTCAACTTCTTTTTCACACATTTGAGTATTCAACCCCCTTTGTCTTCCACAGCACGGGTGGGGTTTTTTTCTAATACTGAATCTATGAGCACACTACTGTCCTTTTGGACTGGCTATTTATTGTTTCCTTCCTTCTTTTAAGAGTAGAAGTTACTTTTTTACAGTGAACAATGTTTGCATTCTTTTCCACACAATCAAATTCCAGCAGTTTAATTACTCAACACACAAGGATCATATGTATAGTATGTTTTGATTATTTGCCTTTCTTTTCTTTCTTTCTTTCTTTAAACATGGAGATACCCCCTCGACCAGAAATGTTTGACTTCCATGGAGTCCAAATGACCCACTATTTCACAGACAACTGGGAAAACATTCAAAACTTTCAGGCCAGGCCAGATGATATACTTATTGCAACATACCCCAAAGCAGGTCAGCATAAATGATTTAAAGCTCATAAAATATGTGTGTAGAGAGGTGAAGGGGTTGGAATAATTGTATTTCCCTCTGCCTGTCTGTATGTTAGGAACCACCTGGGTCTCCTACATCCTTGACCTGCTGTATTTTGGTCGGACAGAGCATCAGACATCCATCCCAATCTATGATAGAGTGCCTTTCTTGGAGCTCTTCATCCCATCTTTTGGTTCAGGTTCAACAGATGATCAAATATACTCACCACATTTCACATACATGCTTCACAAACATATAAATCACTTATTTAATGGTCCATTGTGTAGGATTTAGTGGCATGGAGCGGTGAAATTCAGCTTGCAACCAACCTAGCGCACTCCCTGAAGTCCCGCTTCCTATGTAGATAAGAAGGGCTCTTTCTAAGATAACAAAAACACAATGATTATTAGTTTCAAGTACTGATTAAAACACTTATTAAAACATAATAATCAATATTATATTCCATATCTGCCAATGGAGCCCCCAAAACCTACACACTGGACCTTTATTTAGTATACTGTGTGGTGATTTTCTATCTTTTGCTTAAAGGTGCAACGTGTAAGGTATGCCACAATGTTAGTTTAAAACATTCATAAAATGAACTGGCATTATCAACAGAATGTGATAATGTGTTGAAACTAGCATCTTATTTGACTAGTCCTGTCTTGTAATACCATTTGTTTATTTGTGAGTCGGTCCATGGTCTGTGTACATTTTGATAGTTTAGTCACTAAACTTTGGATTCAATCCACTAAATTTTTGTGGATTAAATCCAAAGTGGCAGAAATGAGAACGAGACTTGTCTGGTCCTTACCGCTGCTGGAGGTGGTGGACCCCCAGTCAGCATTTAGCAGCCAGAGCAAGCCCCAGCACTAAGAGGCTGATACCAGGTGACTGCTGCCCCAATTCCTCGCCGGACCAGCAAACTTGCTGTTGCTGCTGTTACACAGGTTAGACCAGTGGTTCCCAAACGTTTTCTGCAGGGCCCTCCTTTGGTATATAAGAATATTTTCGAGCCCCCCCTGGGAGCCCGGTCACAAACTTGTCCATGTTATGCTAGCAGGGCCCAAGCCTTGCCGCGCCCCCCCTGCAATAGCTCTGCACCCCCCACTTTGGGAACCACTGGGTTAGACCCAGCGCACCAGCTGTGACTCCCGGCCCTGGGGTATGTGCTGGCTGAATTCAAGTTGCAGCGGCCGCTGCCGAGGGCCACCCGCTCTCCTCCCGGCGGTCTCCTGGCCTTAGGGAGCACGATGCGATGGTGCGGCTCTTTTCCTTGTTTCTGGCATTTTGGATTTAGTTAAAAAAAACAAACTATCAAAGCAAACATGGACCGTACAGCCCCGGGTTAGTGCCACAAACACACAGATGGCTAACATAAACTATAGGCTGACGCCATATGTGAAGATTGTAAGATAGCAGTGTTATTTAGACCGGCCTCTAGAGTTTAAACAGTTTAATAGATATTTGTGTATTCTTGACCTGCTGTTAGTTAGAATCTTTTTGTTTTTTTGTTTTATAGATGATGACTAGATTGTATGAACCCAGTAGTAAAGATGAAATGCTGCTTATTTTTTTGGAGCATGTGGCCAGGCATTACACGTTGCACTTTTAAACTTCAGTAAACGTTATCATTGCATGTAAAATGTTCATATGCCTTTTATTCATATCACACACACAGTATTTAGGCCTACCTCACTTTAGCAGTCAAGAAACTATTTAAGCACTTTACATGATCAGGGCTTTGTTCACTCCAACTTTCTTTACACAGGAAAAGACATGGTGGACAACCTCTCCACCTCTCCTCGACTCATTAAAACTCACTTTCCAGTCCAGTTTGTGCCAAAGTCCTTTTGGGAACAAAACTGCAGGGTCAGTAGTTTGTGTGTTTTTTGCATTATATCATGTATGTCAGGGGTCGGGAACCTATGGCTCTTTCGATGACGAGATATGGCTCGCAGACAATTTTGAGCTGACATTTTTAAACATGATTAACAAGTAATATATAATTATACTGTGTCATTTAGAGTAAAACATTTAGCAGCGGATTTTGTTTTAGTTCTCCCCTCTCCTTTCCTCCACTCCGTCTCTGACTGTAACTGTGTGCGTGTGTGTATGTGTCTGTGCGTTTTGTGTGCGTGTCAGTGTGTGTAGGGGGCGGAGCCCTGCACTTTTCGAAACAGCAGAGGAGAAACTGCGCAAAGCAAGCAGTAGACCAGGGGTGTCAAACTCAATCACAGAGAGGGCCAACATTAAGGCATCGTTTCGGGGGTGAAGCTTGGAAACTGCAGCGCTCACAGACTCACACTTTGCTTTGAGTGTGTCATTACAAAAAGGTTCCCGACCCCTGATGTATGTATTATCACAATGTGCTGAAATTGAGGATTAAGTAACATTAAGTACGAATATTTTATTTAAAGACTGAATGATAACAACGAGAAACTGTAGAATTGTAGTCATGTTTTCCACCAGTTACAACAACAAACATACAAAAGTATATTATGTCTCATGTTGCGTTGGTCTTCAGATCATTTAAGTGTTTTCTTCTGCAGGTGGTCTACGTGGCACGCAACGCCAAAGACAACATGGTGTCTTATTTTCACTTTGATCGCATGAACTCAGCTCAGCCAGAGGCTGGAGACTGGAGCAACTACATCCACAGATTCATGGAGGGAAAGAGTGTGTATGAAATACAATAATAATAGGTATGAATTAAATGTACAGATTTCTACTGAACATTACTGAAGTGCTTTCACGTGTTCTCCTGTGGGCTCAGTGGTGTTTGGATCCTGGTACGACCATGTGAACGGCTGGTGGGAAAAGAAACAGAGTTATGAAAAACTCCATTACATGTTCTATGAAGATCTAATTGAGGTAATTTAGGTGTTATTGAGAGCGTTGATATTCAGGCTACTTTTCTCATTTAGCTGGTAACATTGAAATGATCTGAACACTGTGTTTCCAGGACACTGGACGGGAAATAGACAAACTCTGCTGCTTTCTTGGTTTGTCTCCTTCAGCCGAGGAGAAGAAAAGAGTTACAGGGGGAGTGCAGTTTGATAATATGAAAAAGGACAACATGGCCAACTATTCTACAAACCCAGTTATGGATTTCAAAATTTCTCCTTTCATGAGAAAAGGTAAACTGATGAATAAATAGCTACATATGTGCGACAAGAAAAACACAATCAGATGTTCACTTTTAGCTAAAATACCTGAGTTATTCTCTGTGGTTCTGCAGGGAAAGTTGGTGACTGGAAGAACCATTTCACTGTCGACCAGAGTGAACACTTTGATGAAGACTACAAGAAAAAGATGAAGAATCCTACACTGCAGTTCCGCACTGAAATTTGAACAGGACTGGACAGGCTGTGTATATGTGGGGGTGCATCCATGACTGACTGGACATGTAGCATTTCTGTGCAACAATCAAGTTACAGTTGCCTCTAATGCAGGGGTGTCAAACTCATTTTAGTTCAGGGGCCACATTTTTTTTCTTTGAAAAAAAATGATGAACAACCTGAAGTTTCTTAAGAAAAGAAGGTGCAATTTCAACAATATTATGCCTCCGTTTATCATTTACACATGTGCATTACAACTTACAGATCACAGTGTATCTACAAAGGCACAAAATATTTAATCACAGGTATCTGGAACAGTAGTTTACTTTATGATCAAAACAACACATTTCTACACTTTGCAAAGTCATCCCCTGGGCCGGATTGGACCTTCTGGCCGGCCGGGTTTGGCCCCGGGCCGCATGTTTGACACACCTGCTCTAATGGTTTAGTACGAGTGTGGAGTCTATCTTCTTGATACATGCCGTGAAAAACAAAACTCCAGGTTAATTATGAAATCCACAAAGAGACACTTTGCATATATAATTTGTAAATGAGAAATCCTTCTTCTCTGACATTTTTACAAAAAACAATAATAATGCATGTGCCTTGTCTGCTACTATCAACAGACTAACAAGCCTTCCTATGTCAGTAGCCTCTGAACTTCTATCCACCAGGGTCTGTGATGAATTTATCATTCTTTACTGACATCCTTTAGAAAGTAAGACCTCCAAATCAGGCATGGATATGTGTTGTCCCTAGTGTCCACCTAAAATGATTTCAAATACCACTACACAATTTTATCTGATCAATCCATAAAAATATGAGTTGTGTATACCAAGTAATACTAACACCAGGGTCTAATAGAATAACCATAAAGTAAGATACATTTATTAAAATAAGTAAACTAATAATAACAGTAATATTGAGCATGATATTGAAAAAGTAATATTAGACATATTATTGATGTTGTTGTCCTCATTGTTCATGTTTAATTACCACTGGTATATGATATTTCTATATTTTCAATTAAACAACAATAGCTCATTCATGTTGTTTGTATTGTTTTCTTCTGTGTCTGAGACATTAAATAACAAAAGTGATCATAAAATAGGTTAAACGAATAGGGGGGTATGAAATTGCACTTGATACAGCCCCCCTCGCCACCACTAAGCGGAGGCCGATCGTGGATATAAGAACCTGCGGCTTATGTCAGAATTGTAAGTTATAATGCAAAATTCCAAATTCTTCCACTGAGTTTTGAATTTCATTTTCTTCCGGTCTAGTTGAAATTCAGTTTCTTCTTGTTAGTGCATCATGCTCCAACTGCTGCTGTTTGGCTGTTCAAAACTTTAAAGATGAGGCTGACATGTTCTTTTGTCAACAAGTCCAAGAAAAGACCAAAACCAGCAATTAATTGATCCTAAAGTTTTACCAGCCAAAGTCTGATAATGTAGACAAATTAAATTTCATTACTTATTCATATTATATATTATTATGTCGGAGCTCCGGTACGAGTGCCGTCTGAGAAAATTTATTTAAAAAACAAAGACGATCTCTCACAGTGGTTGAAAATCACTGGTCTAAGCCATCAACCTGTCCTTTAGACCCGATTCCAACTAAACTGTTTAAATAAGTTTTACCCTTAATTAACACCTCGTTATTAAATATGATCAACCTGTCTCTATTATCTGGCTACGTACCACAATCCTTTAAAGTAGCTGTAGTAAAACCATTTCTTAAAAAGTCTTGATCCAGAGGTCTTAGCCAACTATAGGCCGGTATCTAACCTTTCCTTTCTCGCTAAGATCCTTGAGAAAGCAGTTGCAAAACAGTTGTGTAATTTTTTTACATAATAATATTTGAGGTTTTTCAATCTGGATTTAGAGTTCATCATAGCACAGAGACGGCACTGGTGAAAGTTACCAATGACCTTCTGTTGGCATCAGACAAAGGACTTGTCTCTGTTCTTGTCTTGTTAGACCTCAGTGCTGCTTTCGACACTGTTGATCATGACATTCTACTACAGAGACTGGAACATTGTGTTGGCATAAAAGGAACCGCACTAAGCTGGTTTAAGTCCTATTTATCTGAGCGATCTCAGTTTGTACGTGTTAACGATAAATCCTCCATAACAGCCAAAGTCAGTCTTGGAGTCCCGCAAGGTTCTATACTTGGACCGATTCTATTCACCTTATATATGCTTCCTTTGGGCAATATTATAAGGAACCACTCTATAAACTTTCATTGTTATGCGGATGATACCCAATTATATTTATCAATTAAACCAGATGAAACCAATCAATTAGCTAAACTTCAAGCATGCCTTAAGGACATAAAAACTTGGATGTCTAGTAACATTTTGATGTTAAACACAGACAAAACTGGAGTTGTTATACCTGGCCCCAAACGCCTCCGAAACGCATTTTTTAATGACATAGAAGCTCTGGATGGCATTAATTTGGCCTCCAGCACCACCGTAAGGAATCTTGGCCTTATCTTTGATCAGGATCTGTCTTTTAACTCCCACATAAAACAAAGTTCAAGGACTGCCTTCTTTCATCTACGTAACATTTCAAAATTAAGACACATCCTGTTTCAAAATTATGCAGAAAAACTAGTCCATGCATTTGGTACTTCAAGGCTGGATTACTGCAACTCATTGTTATCAGGTTATCCCAAAAGGTTGCTTAAGACTCTTCAGTTGATCCAAAATGCAGCGGCACGTGTAGTGACAAGAACTAGGAAATGGGATCATATTGCTCCTGTATTAGCTGCTCTACACTGGCTCCTGGTAAAATACAGAATAGAATTCAAAATCCTTCTCCTGACTTACAAAGCAAGCTCCAGCATATCTTAAAGATCTCATAGTACCTTATAAACCAACTATAGCATTGCGCTCCCAGACTGCAGGGTTACTTGTAGTTCCTAGAGTACCTAAGCGTACAATGGGAGCCAGAGCCTTCAGCTATCAAGTTCCTCTCCAGTGGAACCAGCTTCTAGTTTGTGTTCAGGAGGCAGACACACTCTCCACATTTAAGAGCAGGCTAAAGACTTTCCTTTTTGATAAAGCTTATAGAAAGGGCTGGCTCAGGCTTGCCTTGGATCAGCCCCTAGTTATGCTGCTATAGGCTTAGACTGCCGGGGGACACCTCCCTGCTCTCCTCCTTCTCTTCCTCTCTCCTCCCCTCCCTCTCTTCTTCTCCCTCTCTATCTGTATGCATTTATGTAAATGTATGTTACTAACTCAGCATCCGGGGCATCATCCCCGGAGTTTCTGTGTCTCTCATGTGGCAGGTTTCCACTGATAAAGTTTACGTCAGGATCAGGAATTGTGGCTGCGCCTGCTGCCCTGGTCCTGCTGGACACCGGAAAGCCTTTTTGATATTATCCTGGATTCATCCAAACTTTCTCTTTTTTGATCACAACATAATTTCTGTCAAATGGATGTTGTATTTGTACTATGTTGTTTATCCTGTACACACGACATCTATTGCACGTCTGTCCGTCCTGGGAGAGGGATCCCTCCTCAGTTGCTCTCTCTGAGGTTTCTTCCATTTTTCCCCCTTTAATTGTAAGGTTTCTTTTAGGACGTTTTTCCTTGTGCCGTGCGAGGGTCTAAGGACAGAGGGTGTCGTATGCTGCACAGTCTGTAAAGCCCACTGAGACAAATGTGTAATTTGTGATATTGGGCTATATAAATACATTTGATTTGATTTGATTTAGCTGAGAGCTCAAGGGGTGACAAGGGGAAACAGTGAAATCTGAGGGATGTCTGCCTCCAGCCATTTTGCATGTTTATTTCTATTTTTTGATTGCAAACAGTTGTTATAGACTACAGCATTGGACCACAAGATGGCAATATGTGCCCAGTCTGTGAGGAAAACGCTGGTCAGGTGACGTTAGTGAGGCGTTTTAAGGTCACAGATTAACAGGACATTGTGACGAGCACACAGTTCTTATCGAAAGCACAGCCAAAGGAATAATAATCAAGAAACTCTATCAACCAGCAAATAACATGGATTGACCTCATGTTCATGTTCATCTCATTACAGTATGTTTGTCTGTAACAGATGAGTAAATGACCATGACCCAAAGATAGTTAATGTTCACTAGATATGCATGAAGAACATTCTTTTACACCTATGAAAGGGACTATGATAATTTAAAATGTTTAATCAAATCGACAGTCACAAAAATGAATACACACGCTTTATTATTAATTGTTAATTAATAAAACTTATATCATGATCTAATCTGAGACTGTCCAATGATCCAACAAGATGCACCTACCAGCACCTCTGATGTTCACTAATAACACATTGTATGTATCTTGTTTGTCTAATCTGTACAAAAACGGAGCCTAAATTGGTGAATTTTGCTTTTTTAAGCTTTTAAGTTTTTTTGTACAAATAAAACAACAGGATAAATGTTATGTCTGCCATTATTGTATTTTATTCTTTTTACTGCAGCAAAATAATAAAGAACTCAAATATCTGAATCGTGGTAATGTTTAACCTGACTTTCATGAACTATACCCCTGATTTGATATATTTGTTTGACCGGTCAGAGTTAAAGCTGATAAAAGGAAACTTGTCAGTTTGTTAACGCCTTGATTCTTTCAGGAAGTTGTGCAGCATGTCACACTGAATATTACACAATTAACTGACTTCTTTATTGTGGATAATTCAGACACAACCACTTTTGAGAAATCCTCAGCAGGGTGAGTGGACTACTTTGAACTGGAAAACTCACAATGAGAAACAGGGTTTTAAATATGTATGTTTTAAAAATCGTGCTGCATTCAAAAGCTAGTTGGCAAATTATTGCTTGAGTGTTGATTAATATCAGCAAATATTTGACTGTTTGACTGTCTGGGATTAATGATAAAAAATTGTAGGCTCATACCTCCACACTCTGGACAATATTATACAGGATACAAAGAAGCAGTTTGTGTGTTTCAACACATGTTTTATTTGGTTTTACTGGGGAACTCTTTTAATTGAAAAGGAAATGTTGTAAGTTTTGTGTTTCCCTGTGTAAGGACATAATGCACATTTTGGCAGTCTGTATCGTAATTTATTCGGTGATGGAAAGTAGGAGAGTACATTTACTAAGAACTGTATTTAAGTAGACTTTTGTTTAGTCTTTTTCCCTTTTGTAGATTAAGCAATCCAGTGATCAATTGAAATGATCCCCACCTTTACCAGCTGCAAGTCATGCTTACACAGTCATTCTTCTCTAATTATAATCCAATAATATATATAATAATATAATGTGTCTTTTCTCATTTTATCTTAACATGAAATAGTATTGTACTGACTATTAATCGTTATTGCAAATAACGTCACCAGTTCCTATTTGATCATTTCTTATCTAGACTGGATGGATGAATTTGTTTCTGCATTTTTGTCAGTCCTGGCAGCATGGCTGATATTCATACTTGCATTTTAAACTCAAAATAAGTAATTTTTGCATATGGAGCTGCAACCTCGGCCAACACTGTTTGACTTCCACGGAGTCTCCATGACCAAATACTTCACTGACAGCTGGGATGAGATACAGAACTCAATGTATGTTGATGACTGACCTGGATTGATGTTTTTCCTACCGAGCAGAATGTCTGTCTATGTTTAATCTCAGGATCAACATGGGTCTGTTACATCCTGGATCTACTGTATTTTGGGAAGACATGTCCAGAGCGTCAGGAGTCCATCCCTCTTCATGAGAGAGTGCCATATCAGCAAACCTTCTCTACCCACAGGTTGAATCATGTGATCACTCAGATAATTCTAAACTGTAATAATTTTTTGTAATAATAATCTCTTCATTATGATTGTTGTGTGCATATTATCACGGCAAGTGAGATTTTGTTTACACATAGGCTAAAGTCCTGAAACAGCTCTATAGTATCAACCAAATACCTCAGATCAGTTTTGCAACTGTTCAATTTAAAGGGCAACAATGTGTTTTTGGCCCATTGGGAGCTAAATTGCAACATATCATCGTTTTATAAGTCAAGAACTTGTGATCAAACAGTTGCTTATTTACACATCCGGGTGTTACAGAGCAACATTATCACTCATTTGCAGTTGTGTTTCAGGCCACTTAAATATTGTAAATCCAATATTCACTCTTCATTTTTGGTCTCTAACAACTCCTGAATGAAACATCTGGCTCTTTAGCTGCTAAATGCTCCACGATGTTCACCAGCTAGTTGCTCACTTTGTGTGTCTACGCTTTGGTGCTGATCAGGAGGTGTACAGTGGGTTTTTACATTCACAATTGATACGTAATTATTATAAAACTATTGGTTATCCTTGCTTTTAGTGTGATTTTAATATTAATGTCACCCATTCAAAAGTTTAGTGTAAATTCATAAAACCAAGTTGTTGTCTGATGTGTAAACAAGTCTAACTATGCATGCAGTTAGTCACTGTTACGCCCCGGCTCGGCGAGGGAAAAGGAAGTAACATACAACCAGATGTTGATGGCAAAATAAGATATATTTATTAAATATGGTGGACAATTTGACAAACAATTGCTTTTAACAACACCACAAAGAACAAAAGGAGGGCTCTTAACACAAGAGCAAATAAGGCATCAAAGCCAAACTAACCAAACAAACTCGGGGTGAAAACTTGATAACAAAAGAACACATAAAACAGCGCCGGGGCACCCTAAAGTGCCTAACAGAAAACGCTGCAAACTTCTCAACAATTAACGAGCCAAAGGTAAACCTAGTTCCAACACCTAGGATACCGGAACACAGAATTTCAACCGACAATATACGACATACAGACTCTAGTATCCACCCAAGTACGAGGCATATGGCTGACAACACCAGCAGCCCCGACTATCGAGCTGGCTAGGCATTTGTAGTCACCGGTCTCTCCAGTGCGCCTCGGATTGGAGAGTCAGAACAGGTGCACACCAATCACAGCCGGTCTTCATCAAGGTGGGAGGAGGAGGTGTCGCCGCAGCCAATCAAGCGGGCGGCGGTTACACATCCAAATCTGCATACCTAAATAGGGACACAAGGTGCATGCATCCACAAAGTAATCCCCCGCAGATAAATAAGGCCGTGGCCGTAACAGTCACTAACGGATACTTCTTTTCACAAAGGTAAAGACTTGGCAGACCAGCTCCCGACCACTCCTCGTCTCATTAAAACTAATTTACCAGTCCAGTTTGTAATCCAAGTCCTTCTGGGAGCAGAACATTTGGGTAAAAGCCATGCACATACAGTATGTAGCCTGTAAAATGTGTGAGTCATGAACCCCACTTAATTATGCAGATATATTATAATGTAGTGGTTTCTGTTTCTGTAGATAGTCTATGTGGCTCGTAATGAAGGACAATGCGGTGTCCTATTACCATTTTGGCCGCATGAACAATGTCATGCCAGAACCAGGAGACTGGAGCACCTTCCTACAGCATTTCATGGAGGGAAAGGGTGAGCTTAAAGTTGTTTTAGTTTCAAGGAGGCATGATATCATGTCATTTCCTAAATGTGGCTAAGGAGGTACAGCAGTCATCCACCAATGTTTATCGCTCCTGATGAGCAGGTTGCACCTTGTATGGTAGCCTCTGCCACCAGTGGATGAATGTGTGTGAATGGGTAAATGCGGACTTGTGTTGTAAAGTGCTTTGAGTGGTCGCCAAGACTAGAAAAGTTCTATATAATTGCTGTCCATTTGTCATATATTATACTGTGACTTCAGCGGTGTTTGGATCCTGGTATGACCATGTGAGCACCTGGTGGGAGAAGAAACAGAGTTATTCAAAACTTTACTACATGTTTTATGAAGATCTGCTAAAGGTGAGCTGCAATGTGTTTGTTTGTGGGTTATTTACAAGAGAGCTGTTAATCTTCAAAATGGTCTAGACCGTGCTACATAATCAATCTTGCCCTCAATCAAAACTGATGAAAATGCTTCATACACTGAAGGTTTTATTCACCACGTCCTTTACCAAAACGACAGAATAGGTTGTTTGCCAATGTCTCCAAAAGCAACCTACAGTAGATGACCATACCAGTGGGAAATGAAGTCACCTGACTTCCTCCTTTGCTCGCGTCATAATTACCGTATGTCATAATGGCCACGAGAGGTCGTCGCCTAACAATAAACGTAAATATGGGTCCTAATAATCTGTTACGTCCTAAACCTAAATGTCCGTTTTTTTAGGAGGATGGTCTGATTTTATACTTTAAAAGAAAATGTTTTCTTTCTGACCTCTGCTGGACATTCATGCTCATGTTTATTCATGTTGGTTGCTTAACAAATTACAACATGCTGTATAATGATAGAAGTATGTCACAGTCTGCTCCAGTACTTCCTACCTCAGTCCGGTACTTTTCCACACCCCGCCTCCTTCTCACCTCACCAGCCAGCCACTCACACCTCAACACCTCACCTTGGGCTCAGGCTGCTGCCAATTATTCAAGCCCTTATTTAAGCCTCTCCCAGTCACTCACTCAGTGCCAGATTGTTCTCTACTCATGTCAGACTTTCCAGCAATTACCCCCGGACTGATTTCCTGTTACCGACCCTGCCTGTCTCCGAACTACCCGCCTCGTCAAATCCCCGGAATACCCACCAGCCTTCTGTCCCCGACCTCGAGCTCGGTTTCCTCATCTCTGAACCTGGGTTACTTATGTCTGAGTAAGACCCTCTGCTGTGTGAAATTATCATTTTGCATTAGGTCTCTGCATGTGTCCTGGGATTTCCTGTACCTGCCTGTTGCGGTAAATAAACCTGTCTATCTACAATTCTAAGCTACTCTAGGACTAAATCGAATCCTAACTTAATCCTTCAAGGAGGCAGGTTTAACCTCTGGCTAAATCCAACTGTTTGTTTGTGAGGCAGCATGGAATACTTGGAATAGCTAAATGAAGATGAACATGCACAGCAGAGGCCGGACGAATACTTGTTGCAGTACCCAGGGGGTCCGCGACCCCCTGGGTACTGCAGGGGGTCGCAAAACTGTTTGTAGATAAAGCAAATATTATTTTATAAAAATATATATTTTGAACTCTAACAGCACCTCCCCTCTCGTTTGAATACAGCTGCAGTAGGAGGTCCATGCTACACCAGTTTGGGGGTCCTTGGCCCGCTGGTCTAGCCTTTCCTCCTTGTCTCAAAGAGGAAGGCTTTTACCCACTTCGCACCAAGTTTTTGACAACTGGAACTTTTCATTCAAGTCTTCAAGCCTGTTTAGATTCCTTTCCTCTGGGGAAAATAACACCATTAGAAACACAAATATAACCATCTGATCCACAGTCATACTCGTATAATACCAAATACATACCTATGTCAATGTATGTACAGTGTGTGTGCGTGCCACTGTGCTTCACAGCAAGCTTCACAGCAAGCAACATTAAAGATTTTGAAAAAGATGGACTGACAGGGGACTATAATTGCCTGACAATGTAACTAATTAACTTTCTGTGGTGTATTTACCATTAGTGCTCAGGTCTTCATCTGAACTTTCTACATGGTCATCGTCTGGAATACCACCCAGAGGTCGCAGGTGCTCTATAATTCCAGACAGCAAGTCACTGATTTCATCGGCTTTGTTTGTTTCTGGTGGTCCTCCACCAGTCTTAAATCGCTCTCAAGCTTTTTAAAGCCAGTTTAAGGTTCTTCCACAGAGTCTATAAAGGCAGATATAATTCTACATGTGATTTTGGAAAATATAAATCAACCACTCTTTTTCTTCTCTGTAGCAGTAGTATGGATTTTACTTTCTATAACTGGATGGTTGGACACAATTTGCTTTAGTAGTGTTTTTCTTATATTCACTAAAGTTATTGGAACGTATTCTTTTTGCATCTGCCATACTTCTATCCCTAGATCCACATCACAATTGATGTTTTTGAATCCATTCCAGGTTTTTATGAGCTCATACTTAACCTAATGAGGCTTAACCCAGGTGTTCTCGTTTACTCTTATTTACCTTACTCCAAGATTCTATAGTCTGCGACTAACTAAACCAAATTTAAGCCACCTTTATGCTAGAGACTTAAATGTTTTAGATTAACTAGTCCACATTAAGGCCTATTCCTGGCTTAATCTAAACTCTGTCTGTGAAACCGCCCCTCTATCAATCAGAAAATAACATGGATTGACCTCATGTTCATCTCATTACAGTAATAGCTGTTTATATGTCTAACAGATGAGTAAATGACCGTGACCCAAAGATGTTTTGGTTCACTCACTAGATATGCATGAAGACCTTTCTTTTACACCTATCAAAGGAACTATGGTAATTAAAACATTTGAATCAAATCGACAGTCACAAAAACGAATACACACGCTTTATTATTAATTGTTAATGAATAAAACTTATATCATGGTCTAATCTGAATCTTATCTTCAGACAATTAAAGTGGTTATTTTAGATAATTTATGTGGCCAACGTTGCAATGTTCTACAAAGATCTGATTGAGGTCATTTCTTTTGCGGGTTGTATTTGTGTGTAACTGTTCTCATACTGTTCAAGTTACTTTTCCAAAACGCTGCTGTAGATGGTAATAGTTTGATACTTTATAGTTCATTTAATAGACAAAATTAAAATCTTCTCATAAACTGCCTAAAGAAATAGTTTGACATTGTTGGAAATTCGCTTAGATGACAAGGTCGTATCGACTATCTGTCCGTTGAAAAGGCTACAGCCAGCAGCCAGTAGGCTTAGCACAAAGACTGTCCAATGATCCAACAAGATGCACCTACCAGCACCTCTAAAGCTCACTAATAACACATTGTATGTATCTTGTTTGTCTAATCTGTACAAAAACTGAACCTAGTTGATGATGACCAAACCTTATATCAGGGGTCGGGAACCTTTTTGGCATGGAGAGCCATAAAAGCCAAATATTTTTAAATGTATTTCCTTGAGAGCCATATTTTTTAATGAAATTGAGTTTTAAGTATATCACGTCTCCGAGTACTAAAAGCGCTATCAGTGTTTCCCCTACCATTGTCTGTAACCCCCCACGGAACCCCGCTTATGTCATTTATCTAATTTATGTGCACGTTTCTGTGTCTACTGCACGGGTGTCAAACTCAAGGCCACAATTATATCCAGCCGCGAGAAAATATCATGTCTATCATAACTGGCCCGCTGGTTTTGGTAATTAAATCAATGCATGGCACAACCACGGGAAAATACATATTTGAGGAAGTATCTAAATGTGTTAGAAATTAAACTGCCCCGGGACTGACGACAGACAGAGCCTGCGATGTGATGAAAAGAGCACCAGGATGCTCTGGAGATGGAACATGTAATAAGCACCGTAACACAGACAGGAAACTTTCTAAGAGTCAATGTAAGTCTTTTCCTGAGGAGATACATTCTGAACATGGCGGTGCGATGGCTCACCACAGATCTCTGGGATGAAAAGTGTGGATGTGAGCTGGCCTGTTTGTGCGACATAGCGAAGCATCTCACTGTTAAACCTGCAGCTTCAGGGCCGTGTGATCACAGACATGTATGATGCAGTGAGAGCTTTCCAAGCCGAGCTGCCTGTGGGAGACTCTGATGCAGCAGGAAACTTTGGTCACTACGTGTTTCCAAACACTGACAAACCATCTCCACCGCTGTGTTCCCGACTGCGCATGAACTGCTCAGCAATCCGTTTGCAGTTGACGTGGAAACAGCACATGTGAACATCCAAATGGAGCTTGTTGACCTCCAGTGTAATGACACACTCAAAGCAAAGTGTGACTCTGTGAGCGCTGCAGTTTCCAAGCTTCACCCCCGAAACGATGCCTTAATGTTGGCCCTCTCTGTGATTGAGTTTGACACCCCTGGTCTACTGCTTGCTTTGCGCAGTTTCTCCTCTGCTGTTTCGAAAAGTGCAGGGCTCCGCCCCCTACACACACTGACACGCACACAAAACGCACAGACACATACACACACGCACACAGTTACAGTCAGAGACGGAGTGGAGGAAAGGAGAGGGGAGAACTAAAACAAAATCCGCTGCTAAATGTTTTACTCTAAATGACACAGTATAAGTATATATTACTTGTTAATCATGTTTAAAAATGTCAGCTCAAAATTGTCTGCGAGCCATATCTCGTCATCGAAAGAGCCATAGGTTCCCGACCCCTGCCTTATCTGTTTGATTGTCTGGGACTATTGATTAAAACATGTTGGCTCTCACATCCAAAGTCTGGAGAATATTATACAGGAGTGAACTAGAACACAAAAAAAGCAGTTTGTGTATTTCAGTGAAGTTCCTCAGTGACAGTGAGGAGTGCAGTCTCAGTTGAGTGGCCTGCGTTGAAACCAGATTGGTGCGGATCAAGAAGGTTGTTCTGGTGAAGGTAAGACGAGAGTTGATTAAAGACTACACGCTCAAGTGTTTTGGAAAGAAATGAAAGAAGAGAGACATGGGTCGAGTGAGGGTTTCTATAATATAGGGTTCACTCTTGTCTCCCTAAGATTGTTAGGAAAGCAACCAACTGTTAAGGAAGTGTTGATGAGAGGAGAAAAGGGTGAGAAAAGGAAGGTGGTCAGGAGCAATAGACTGGAGAAGATGAGAGGGGTTAGGGCCCAGAGGGCAGGTGGTAGGGTGGGCAGAGGTAACGAGGGATAGAACATCTTTTGAAGAGAGGGAGGAGAAGTTAAAGTGGGGGGAAGTTATGTGAATGGTGAACAGTTGATGTCAGTCGGTAAGTCGGAAAATTAAGAGTGTATGTCAAATGTCTTTTTTACAAAGTAGTTGACAAAATGGGACAGTAGGAGGGAATAAGAAGGAGGTGGAGGACTGGGGGGAATCAAGGAGGGTGGAGAAGATAGAGAAGAGTTTTTTGGGGTTGGAGAAAGAAGATTTAATTTTTTGTTGGGAGAAAGAGGAGAAAAGAATTTTACTTTTTGTACTTTAAGTACATTTGATGGGAAGACTTTTGTACTTTTAATTAAGTAACATTTAAAATGCATGACTACTTTTAACAGAGTATTTCACTGTAGTATTTTACGTGATGTAAGTGTTTACACAGCATTTCTTCCTCTCAAATGCAATTACATAAAAAATCAACAAAATATTTTATTCCATTTGCGATCACACACCCTGAACAAATTAAAATAGACACTTGACCCTGACCTGTTGTCAATTTACCAACGTGAACATCACAGTCTAGGCCTTAACAATGTTGGAAATGAGTAATTAGCAACTTCTTTCTGTTGAACTCCAAATCTAACAGAACGAGCAGAAAGACCATTTATTTCTTACTTTGCTTGTACGCACACATGCATACACAATGGACGGCACACTACATATCATGTGAGCGCTGGATAAACCTGAGAATAGAAGTCTAGCCTGGGGCTGTCAATCACATCTTCCTCAAGAGGTGATTGGTTAAAGATTTACTATTAAAACAGTGAACAGTGTTTTGTTGAAATATTTTTCGAAGACAAACTGACTTAATTTCACAATTAACATTTATTTTGTATGTTTTCAGTCTTTTCTCTTTTGTTTTAAAAAAGATGGATGCATTTTCTCGGCCAGAATTGTTTGATTTCCACGGAGTCTCGATGACTCACTTTTTCACAGACAACTGGGAGAACATTCAAAACTTTCAGGCCAGGCCAGATGATATAATTGTTGCAACATACCCCAAAACAGGTCAGTTCACAAACATGAACGGGATGTGCTCTGCTTTATACTGTAGCTCTGGATTAGATGTGTGTTTAGAGGTGAGAGGTTTTATACTCATCCTTTTTACTTCCCTTCGTCTTTCTTTAAGGAAACACCTGGGTCTCCTACATCCTTGACCTGCTGCATTTTGGTCAGACATGTCCAGAGCGTGACACATCCGTCCCTCTCCATGAAAGGGTGATTAACTTGGAGATTGCCATGCCTGCTATGCAGCCAGGTAGAATTAACAATTACACACTCACCATACTTTATAAGTCACAAACACTTTTATGCCATGGTGATAATTCTGCCTTTTGCTGAAATGTATAAAGTAAATTGTTGAATTACATGTGATTGTGTATATTGTAAATGTGTTGTGTGCCAGGGAGTGTGCCATAAGGTAATGATAATTGATGCATTTATCTTCATCATGGTATCTAAACGTTTGGTGTGTTGTGTTGTATTTACCACCCTGTAGGATTCACTGACATGTAAACTGTTTTAATAATGTACAGGATTATCCATGAAAAAAGGAACAGAAATCCTGGACAACGTCTCCACCTCTCCTCGACTCATCAGGACTCATCTACCAGTCCAGTTTCTACCAAAATCCTTTTGGGAGAAAAACTGCAAGGTCACAAGTGCCTTTTATGTACTGTACAAATTTTAATGTCATACAAAGTTAAGAAAACAAAGACAATTTAAAGCCAGGGAGATAATTCAAATGTTACGTATATCATGCAGGTTAAAAACTTTAATTAGACCAGAACTGACTACAGATCTTTAGCAGGTTTATGTCTCTCTTACTGTTGCATTCTTGTCATTATGTCAATTAAAAATAACATAAAACTTCAGCAAAGCAACTTAAGCAACATATAGTATTCTTATTTGATGTGAAGGCTGAATGATGACCAAAGGAAACAGTGACATATGATGCATGGATACTTCCAGCTACAAGTACAGCTGATTTATGATCAGACGTTCATAAACACTTAGGTATTTCATGCGAGAGATCTTCAGATAATGTAAGTGTTTCCTTGTTGTGTAGATAGTCTATGTGGCCCGCAATGCAAAGGACACTGCTGTGTCTTATTTCCATTTCGAACGCATGGCAAAGATCTTCCCAGAGCCTGGAGACTGGAGCAGCTACCTCCAGAGATTCATGGATGGAAAGAGTATGTATGAAATCCTCTAATAAAGGTGCTTCTAATGGAGATTCACATATTTCTTCCACACTCATCAAGTGCTTCCATTTCTTGTGCTGTTGCTTCAGTGGTGTTTGGATCCTGGTGCGACCATGTGAACGGCTGGTGGGAGAAGAAACAGAGTTATCAAAATCTCCATTACATGTTCTATGAAGATCTGATTGAGGTAATTTAGTTGTCTTTGTGTGTAATTTAGAGTTCTCATACTATTCAAGTTACTTTTTCAAAACGCAGCTGTAGGTGGTAATACTTTATACTTGACCCCATGTTTCCAGGACACTGGACGGGAAATAGACAAACTCTGCTGCTTTCTTGGTTTGTCTCCTTCAGCCGAGGAGAAGGAAAGAATTAAAGGCAGAGTGCAGTTTGATGATATGAAAAGGAACAGCATGGTCAACCATTTATCAGTCAAAAATTTCGATTCCAAAATTTCTCCTTTCATGAGAAAAGGTAAACTGATGAATAAATAGCAACATGTGTGTGACAAGAAAAACACAATCAGATGTTCACTTTTAGCTAAAAATACCTGAGTTATTGTTTGTGGTTCTGCAGGGAAAGTTGGTGACTGGAAGAACCATTTCACTGTCGACCAGAGTGAACACTTTGATGAAGACTACAAGAAAAAGATGAAGAATCCTACACTGCAGTTCCGTACTGAAATTTAGAGGCCTGTGAATAATGAAGATTTCTGAACTGACGATTAAATAGATAATAATGTTGTTGTTACTGATTCCAATGTTACATTTCATTGACAAGAATATTGTCTAATCAGTGTGAGACATCTTTTCTTATAATGATAATTATAACTGATGTTATAAAATCGTCAAAGAATGTGCAATAATATTTAAAAAAATCAAAGCTTGATGACTCAGACTTTGACAATTATGTCACTAGTTTGTGTTAATTAGATGGAATTGTATTTACATTAATGGGTAGATATGTATCTCAGACAGAACACATTATTAAAGTGTGGCAGGATGCTAACAGTATCCTGAATCAATGAAAATATACAAGACTAAACGGAGCTAGCCTATGACAAGCAACAAGCATGTTGCAATTATCATTGAATGCTCGCAAAGCCCTTTTCATTTCAGATGCAAACAACTATTATTGATTACTAGATGAATATACAGGGAAATATTCTACACCTAAAATGTACCGACACATTTTGCAAATTTAATGCCAATTAAAATCTAAATACAGTTAGATGATGATTGCATTTTTGCTCACCTGAAATCTGAGTTTGAGACGTGTATCACAGCCCATTTTGAGCCATCCGGCACCAGTTTATAGATTACACAACTGTTATATGGAAACCTGATTCCTTCAGTGAATAGTGACCCCCAGGGGGTCCGCAGAGGTACTGCAGGGGTGGGGGGGGGGGGGGCACAGAACTCTTCAAGCCTCTTCTATACAATATATACAGTAGGGGGTCCCTGCACCACGCTACACCAGTTTGGGGGTCCTTGGCCCGAAAAACGTTGAAGAATTAACAGCAATAATTGTATGTTTTCTCGTTTTTATTTGAATCCAGACATGAAATGCAGCAAGAAATACAAGAACAAAAGTTAAGCAAAGTAAAGGAATAATTCTAACACTGTACTTCTGCACTGTGACTACAGACTGGAAGGGGCACATTGATTGTATTTTCTATGGCACGTACTGCTTTGTGGAGGGGACAACACTACAGGTGCTGGAGGTACAAGTCAACTGTGTTTCTGTGTTAGAACTAAGAAGTACAAAACATTCAAGCGCAAGTTTCTATCTGGGCCATATTCCATTATACTTTTAGAATTTTCTGCGGGCCAATTAAGAATGGACCAAGGGCCGTAGTTTGGACACCCCTGCTCTGAGACATCGCAAGCTCACACTGTGCTGCAATGGTTTGGAGCCGCGATCACTAAGAACCTCGATTAAATAAACCGTGTTACACAAACACCGCAGATTAGCTCCGCCTCTATGAACTTGTACCTTAAATGAAGTGCAATACGAATATTTAAACAGGGAAAACGTGAAGACAGTTACACTCCCACCAAATCACTTTTAAAATTAGAAACTCAAATGTTCTGTATATAACAGATAATAATAATAATGAAATGTAAATGTGTATTTAACTATAAGCCTATGAAATGCAAACAGTGAGTGAGAGTTTGTCTGCTTCCAACAGTAAAACGGTCTTGTGGATAGGCCTTTCGAGGTAGACAGCTTTAGAGATGCGCCTTCCCTTTTCATCGAGGGTAGAGTCGCTGATAAGCAACTTGAGCCTTCTAACTCTTGCATCCCCTCCTGGGTACACTTCGAAACAGTCCATGCCGCAGTAAGTGAATGGAGAGGTTGCTTCTGTTTGCTCTTCAGGGAGGTCTGCCATCCTTTGTTGTTCAGTGCCTCTCCTAAACTTCAGCGACATAACTTCCTTTGTCTGGGTGTCATTAACCTGGGCCTTCTTAAGCTCTGGGTCACTACTCACCATCTCTCTCACCTTGACTTCTCCACCTGGTAGCTCTTTCTGCCAAAGAAGGTCTGGGCCTGTGAACCAATTTGTGGTTACAAGTTGCTGTGCTGTGAGACCTCTGGAGGTGTGATCTGCAGGGTTCTCTTCAGAAGCGATTTCAACAAAGTCAGATTTCAGCACCTTGATGACATCTGCAGGTGAGACTTCTTCAATCTGTGTTTTACAGACATAGTGCACTTCTCTTGTGAGGTTTGAAGAAGACTGGATACTTGGCATCACTTGCTTCACAATTACCTGGTGGCTTACTCCAACCATATCTCCAATATCAAAACATGGATTGCCAAAGCCGACAACACTCCAGCCCAAGTCCGTTCTCTGTGCAAAGGGTTTTCTTCACCAGGCACCACATCTCTTGGGAGAGGGATTGAGGACAGTTGTAACAAATTAACAGGCCAACATCACAGCTTTGCTGAAGAGCGATCTCATCTGCGATGTGTTCAAGATGGGGCCATGTCTTTGCAGTCTCTGGTGTGGGAATATGGTCTCTCTTTGCAAGGATGAATTCTTTGAGTAGGGTACTGGCAGAGGTATTATCCTGTCTGAGTAGAATCCTCTCACTTGGAGACCAGTTAGCTTCTTACATGACACAACTGTGTTTCTTGAAGCCATTGTGGAAAGCTTCAGCTGCACTGCTTCATTCTTTGTACGGAGAGCCTTTGCTGTTTCTTCAAGGATAAAGGTTGTGTCGCTCTGTGTCGAGGAGTGCATACACAAGTATTTCACAATGTGGCTCACTTGTGGCTGACACCCTGTTATGGCCACGGCCTTATTTATCTGTGGGGGTTATTATGTGGATGTCTGCACCGTTGTTTTCCCTATTGGGTATGCAGATTGGATGGTGTGATC
This sequence comes from Cottoperca gobio, assembly GCF_900634415.1. Lineage (NCBI taxonomy): Eukaryota > Metazoa > Chordata > Actinopteri > Perciformes > Bovichtidae > Cottoperca > Cottoperca gobio. The sequence continues at coordinate 6,325,562 of NC_041361.1, forward strand.
CCCGGCCGCTTGATTGGCAGCACGCAGGTCCTCTCCTCCCACCTTGGCGAAGACTGCCTGTGATTGGTGTGCACCTGTTCCGGCTCTCCAATCCGAGGCGCACTGGAGAGACCGGTGACTACAAATGCCTAGCCAGCTCGACAGTCGGGACGGCTGGTGTTGACAGCCATATTCCTTGTACTCGTGTGTGTGGATACTAGATTCGGTTGCATTGAATGTCATCGGTTAAAGTTACGTGCTCTGTATCCAATGTGTTGTAATCGCTAGGTGCTTCAGTGCTATTTATGCTTTGTTCTTATTTTGTATTAATGCAGTTTTCACCCCGAGTTTTGTTTTAGAATTGGTTTAAGTTGGGGTTTATTTTTTGTTAGTTTGGCTTTGATGCCTTATTGCTCTTGTGTTAAGAGCCCTCCTTTTGTTCTTCGTTGTGTCTTTAAAAGCAATTGTTTGTCAAACTGTCCACCGTATATAATAAATATATCTTATTTTACCCTCAACATCTGGTTATATGTTACTCCCTTTTCCCTTGCCAAGCCGGGGCGTAACACACTCTGATAGGAAAATACAGGAAATACTGATTGTCTTTCTAAGAACAGTCCTCAGTCTAGTGAATTAGCACGTCTGATAGCGGAGTCGATTTGAATTAGCACGTGTGGGACCTGAGTTGACAAAGGAAGACTGACCTGGTAGATCTTCATGGCTTCCTGTCCTTTGAATGGGTATAAATACTGAGGCTGGGAGAGTTGCTCCGGTGAGCAACACAGCAGACTTTACAAACCTGTATATGTGTGAGTTTGATCATCCATTGTATGAATAAACTCGAGCTCCTTCTTGCAAGAATATAGATTAAACCCTTTTATTTGATTTGAATCCTGACTTCGTGGTGTTATTAGGAATATTTTTCTAACACACCCACACTGGAATGATTGTGGATGTATGAGTGTCTTTAACATTTTGAATGATTCTATTGGAGGTTGCCTCACGTTGCTGCTTTATTGTGTGGTCGTTCCATATCCCTTTCTCTTGCACCATCATATTTTGTTGTCATTCTTTCTTCTCTGGTGCGATTATCGTGGAGGCAAGTTGGATGTCTTTTCTCACATATCTTTCTGTAACATTACTTCAAGCGATGACCAGATTTTAAACAGCCGAAGCACAACTTCTTCTCTTGAACAAACTTTACTCGCTCATCCATAAATTTGCGATATTTGTGAAGACTGTGACCTGCCTTTTCACAGAAAACACAGCTTGTGGTATATGCTCTTTCATCTGATTCTGTAGCCAATACATTTGTTCCAGGACCTCTTTTCTTCGAAATGTTGTTCTTTTCGCTTTCACTTGGTTTTAGGGCGTGGAGAGATGTTATTGGGTTACAAGCGATTTTGGCTTCATGTGTGAGAAATTTAACAAACTGACTGAAAGTTGGGAAGGTGTGATTTTGTTCTTCCATTTCTACGACCTTTCTGTTCCATCTTGAGGTCAACCAGTCCGGAAGTTTAGCAAGCATCTTTTGGTTTTCGTTGCAGTCGTTTATGACCTCAAGTCCTCTGATCTGTGACATGGCAGCTTCACAGCTGCGAAGGAAGTCTGAGAGCTCTTGAAGTTCTACGCTGCCTTTGGAGCTTATCTTTGGCCATGCGTCAAGCTTATCTCTGAAGACCTTAGCGATGAGGAATGGATTACCGTACCTCTCTTCTAGGATGGTCCATGCAGCATGATAGGATGTATCTGTGCCTAGCATGAAGTAGCTCTCTATGGCCCTCTTGGCGGGTCCACTCGCATACCTTCGTAGATAGTATATCTTTTCTGCAGCTGGTATGTTTTTCCTGTCAATGAGTATATGAAAGGAGACTTTCCAGTTGTTGAACCTAAGCGGGTCACCACTGAACGTTGTAGGTTCAGGTACAGGTAGACGACTTGCTGACTGATGGACTCTGCGAGAGCTCTAACAAGAGCTAATGTACTGTCTTCTTGCTTCGGTTGTGCTACAGCTTGTGTTGGAGAGTGTTGATGCAACTGACTGCTTTCAAGTTTTACTTCTTTTACAACCAAAGGAACATGTTGATGGAGCAGCTCGCTAATTTCTTCATCTGAGCATACACTTTGTTCATATACTTAATGTCTCACTTTTGCAGCCTTTAGCTTCTTTATTGTCTCTAAACGCTCTAGTTGTCTGTGCTTGGCTTCTAGCTCTCGTTTCCTCTCAGCATTTTTTGTCTCCTGTTTGGCTCTTGATTGAGCAGCTTCATATTCAAGTCTTTCAAATTCTTCAATGTGTTGTTCTTGCTCTAGCAGTACTTCTAAAGTGGCTTCATTTGCAGCAATTTCAGCAGTGGCTTCTTGTCTTTTGAAGCGAGAGAGAATTGAACTTCTTGATGTAGCTCTCGAGTTGCTACAAGAATGAGTAGAGGACTTGGTGCCGTGAGAGCTGTTACTTCTCTTGTCAGAGGCAGCAAACTTGCATACAGACATGCATACATCTTGTTTTTAGTCAGTCTATTGCAGTCTTAATGATTGTCTTTGTTACTGCTTCACATGTGTCTACTCTGCAATGTGTGTCATGGTCGGGAATGTCAATGAGCCTCAACTCTTCATAAACAATGCTCACATACCTTGAGACATTGCTTACTTTAGTTTTGTATTAATGTAGCAGGTCGTTAGAGCATTGACCACTCAGCGCTTGTTTGGCTTCCTTTGTGATATCTTTCCACTTCTTGTAGCTCAAACTGAAACAGTGTGCAATTCTTGGCCCTTTTCCGTTAACTTGCAGATTCTTTGGCTCCCTTGTGGCTCTTGTGTGGAAAGGTTATCAGCTCCTGAGAGCGTCATACTTAGTGACTAACCGTGTCGCTAAGGCGAAGAAACCTTTTACTATTGGTGAAGAATTGATACCCCTATATTGGACCGGCTCGTTGCAGAGATACAAGCGAACATATTGTCTTGCATGAAACCGGTCCGTGGCATAAAAAAGGTTGGGGACCGCTGCTCTAAGACATCGCATCGGAAACTCACACTGTACTGCAATGGTCTGGAGCCGCGATCACAAACACGGCATATTAGCTCCGCCTCTATGAACTTGTACTTTAAATGTAGGAACCAAAATTAAAGTGCAATACGAATACTTAAACAGGGAAAACGTGAAGACGGTTACAATACAGCTAAAACAGCCTGGGGTCAAATTGACCCCAAAGAACACTGATGCGTACAAAATGCGTACAGGACATTGAAAATATATCATCATAAAAAAATGATAAATTATAGACATTGAACTTTGAATGAGGTCAATTTAAGAGGGTTAATAATGATATTAACGGATTATTTAGGGCATTTTCTATTCATGAATAAAGAAAGATAAATGATATTCCAGTCCAGTTTGTGCCAAAGTTCTTTAGGGAGTAAAACTGCAGGACAAATTTTCTTTTTATGCCATGAGGTAGCTGAACCTGTATTTAGACAGGGAAGCTCAGCTGAGAACTCAAGGGGCGACAAGGGGAAACAGTGAAATCTGAGGGATGTCTGCCTCCAGCCATTTTGCATGTTTATTTCTATTTTTTTAACGTAAATAGTTGTTATAGACTTAAGCGTTGGACCACAAGATGGCAGTATGTGCCCAGTCTGAGGTAACGCTGATCAGGTGACATTAGTGAGGTGTTTTAAGGTCACAGATTAACAGGACATTGTGACGAGCACACAGTTATTACCAAAAGCACAGCCAAAGGAATAATAATCAAGAAACTCTATCACCCAGCAAATAACATGGATTGACCTCATGTTCATGTTCATCTCATTACAGTAATAGCTGTATGTTTGTCTGTAACAGATGAGTAAATGACCGCAACCCAAAGATAGTTAATGTTTGGACATTCACTCACTTGATATGCATGAAGAATATTATTTTACACCTATGCAACTATATGGTCATATGAAACATTTGAATCAAATCGACAGTCACAAATACGAATACACACGCTTTATTATTAATTGTTAGTGAATAAAATGTATATCATGTTCTAATCTGAGGTTTATCTTCAGACAATTAAAGTGGTTATTTTAGATAATTTACGTGGCCAACGATGCCAAAAACAACATGGTGTCTTATTTTCATTTTGAACACATGAAAAACACCCGGAGCCTGGAGCAGCTTCCTCCAGAGATTCATGGAGGGAAAGAGGATGCTTTAAATAGTGTAAGGAAGTGGTTGTCAGTGGTGCACAAATGCATAATTCTGAAGTGATTTCAGGATTTCTTCACTGGTGTTTGGATCCTGGTACGACCATGTGAACGGCTGGTGAAAGAGAGTTTTTTTCGTTTCTTGTGTGTGTACTGTGTAACATTGAGTTCTCATACTGTTCAAGTTATTTTTCCAAAACGCTGCTGTAGATGGTAATAGTTTGACATTTTTGGAAATTCGCTTAGATGACAAGGTCGTATCGACTATCTGTTCGTTGAAAAGGCTACAGCCAGCAGCCAGTAGGCTTAGCACAAAGACTGTCCAATGATCCAACAAGATGCACCTACCAGCACCTCTAAAGCTCACTAATAACACATTGTATGTATCTTGTTTGTCTAATCTGTACAAAAACTGAACCTAAATTGGTGAATGTTTTTTTTTTACGCTTCAGCTTTTTGTACAAATTAAACAACAGGATCAATGTTATAAAGCCAAATGTACTCATTTCTTCTTTATTGTTATTATGTCTGCCATTATTGTATTTTCCTATCTTTATGAGGTACCTTGTAGCAAAGTAATAAAGAACTCAACCATCTGAATCGTGGTAATGTTTAACCTGACTTCTTTTAGGACATAAACTATACCCCTGATTTAATATACATGTTTGACCGGTCAGAGTTAAAGCTGATAAAAGGAAACGTGTCAGTTTGTTAACGCCTGATTCTTTCAGGAAGTTGTGCAGCATGTCACACTGATTATTACACAATTAATTGACAATAATTCAGACACAACCACTGTTTTGGGAAATTCTCAGCAGGGTGAGTGGACTCTTCATTCGAAAGCTAGTTGGCAAATTATTGCTTGAGTGCCATTTGAACTGTTTGACTGTATGGAATTAATGATTAAAACATGTTGGCTCTCACCTCCAAAGTCTGGAGAATATTATACAGGAGTGAACTAAATACAAAATAAGCCGTTTGTGTATTTCAGCGCATGTTTTATTTGGGAACACTTTTAACAGAAAAGGAAATGTTGTAAGTTGTGTTTCCCTGTGTAACGCATGCACCTGCTGTGAATGTGTCTGTATCTGAAATAATGTTACCAACTGCCATGGCTGTTATCCTGGTCAAGGCCGGAGACGGAGCAACAGTAAGAAAACATCTTTCTCAGGACAGATGTCCCAAAGGCAACTAATGTTTTGCAAGGTCACCACATCCTGGCTATAAGCTTCATGTTTTCTCTCTGTATTCGGCACTCCCCAGCACTCTCCTGCAGACTACACTTTACTCTGTATGATTTGTGACTCTGTCAAAGACGAACCTGGTTTTCCGTAACTTTGTTGAACATCTCACCGAGAACTTTATTATAATATAGAAGAATATTCCACAACAGTTACTATTAAAACAGTGAACAACACACTTGGAGAAGACAAAAACACAACCAGGAAAGAACAGTCAGAGGACGGCATCAGCAATCTGGACAAGGTTTGTCTCCACATAATTGTATGTCTGTAATGCACAGTTTTTATATGTTCCATATGCTAACTTTCCAGTGCAACATGGAGCTAACCTTTGTAAATGGACTCAATTGCAGGAAGAAGTATTCAGATCCTTTACTCAAGTAAAAGTATACCACACTGAAGATACTTCAGTACAAGTTGAAGGTATGTACATATTAAAAGCAGATGAAAGTATCAAATCTCAAATGATTTATTATGCAGAAAAGCATTCCCTGCCAGGGATTTAATATTAAAGTCCTTTAGTTTATCAGAATTCTTTTTTTAAATACAAAAATTTAGAGATACATGTTTTTTTGCTCTTCTCATCTTGTTTCTATTCATTTAAATAGCTGTTTTCTTTCCCAGTTTCTTTTATAACTATTTGTTTTGTTGAAATATTTATATCTAAGACAAACTGACTTAATTTCACAATTAACATTTATTTTGTATGTTTTCAGTCTTTTCTCTTTTGTTTTAAAAAAGATGGATGCATTTTCTCGGCCAGAATTGTTTGATTTCCACGGAGTCTCGATGACTCACTTTTTCACAGACAACTGGGAGAACATTCAACACTTTCAGGCCAGGCCAGATGATATAATTGTTGCAACATACCCCAAAACAGGTCAGTTCACAAACATGAACGGGATGTGCTCTGCTTTATACTGTAGCTCTGGATTAGATGTGTGTTTAGAAGTGAGAGGTTTTATACTCATCCTTTTTACTTCCCTTCGTCTTTCTTTAAGGAAACACCTGGGTCTCCTACATCCTTGACCTGCTGCATTTTGGTCAGACATGTCCAGAGCGTGACACATCCGTCCCTTTCTATGAAAGGGTGATTAACTTGGAGATTGCCTTGCCTGCTATGCAGTCAGGTAGAATTAACAATTACATACTCACTATATTGTATAAGTCACAAACACTTTTATGCCATGGTGATAATTCTGCCTTTTGCTGAAATGTATAAAGTAAATTGTTGAATTACATGTGATTGTGTATATTGTAAATGTGTTGTGTGCCAGGGAGTGTGCCATAAGGTAATGATAATTGATGCATTTATCTTCATCATGGTATCTAAACATTTGGTGTGTAGTTGTGTTGTATTTACCACCCTGTAGGATTCACTGACATGTAAACTGTTTTAATAATGTACAGGATTATCCATGATAAAAGGAACAGAAATCCTGAACAACGTCTCCACCTCTCCTCGAATCCTCAGGACTCATCTACCAGTCCAGTTTCTACCAAAATCCTTTTGGGAGAAAAACTGCAAGGTCACAAGTGCCTTTTATGTACAGTACAATAGTTGACAATTGTACTCTTTTAACCAAATTTTAATGTCATACAAAGTTAAGAAAACAAAGACAATTTAAAGCCAGGGAGATAATTCAAATGTTACGTATATCATGCAGGTTAAAAACTTTAATTAGACCAGAACTGACTACAGATCTTTAGCAGGTTTATGTCTCTCTTACTGTTGCATTCTTGTCATTATGTCAATTAAAAATAACATAAAACTTCAGCAAAGCAACTTAAGCAACATATAGTATTCTTAGTTGATGTGAAGGCTGAATGATGACCAAAGGAAACAGTGACATATGATGCATGGATACTTCCAGCTACAAGTACAGCTGATTTATGATCAGACGTTCATAAACACTTAGGTATTTCATGCGAGAGATCTTCAGATAATGTAAGTGTTTCCTTGTTGTGTAGATAGTCTATGTGGCCCGCAATGCAAAGGACACTGCTGTGTCTTATTTCCATTTCGAACGCATGACAACGATCTTCCCAGAGCCTGGAGACTGGAGCAGCTACCTCCAGAGATTCATGGATGGAAAGAGTATGTATGAAATCCTCTAATAAAGGTGCTTCTAATGGAGATTCACATATTTCTTCCACACTCATCAAGTGCTTCCATTTCTTGTGCCGTTGCTTCAGTGGTGTTTGGATCCTGGTGCGACCATGTGAACGGCTGGTGGGAGAAGAAACAGAGTTATCAAAATCTCCATTACATGTTCTATGAAGATCTGATTGAGGTCATTTAGTTGTCTTTGTGTGTAATTTAGAGTTCTCATACTATTCAAGTTACTTTTTCAAAACGCAGCTGTAGGTGGTAATACTTTATACTTGAACCCATGTTTCCAGGACACTGGACGGGAAATAGACAAACTCTGCTGCTTTCTTGGTTTGTCTCCTTCAGCCGAGGAGAAGGAAAGAATTAAAGGCAGAGTGCAGTTTGATGATATGAAAAGGAACAGCATGGTCAACCATTTATCAGTCAAAATTTCGATTCCAAAATTTCTCCTTTCATGAGAAAAGGTAAACTGATGAATAAATAACTACATGTGTGTGACAAGAAAAACACAATCAGATATTCACTTTTAGCTAAAAATACCTGAGTTATTCTCTGTGGTTCTGCAGGGAAAGTTGGTGACTGGAAGAACCATTTCACTGTCGACCAGAGTGAACACTTTGATGAAGACTACAAGAAAAAGATGAAGAATCCTACACTGCAGTTCCGCACTGAAATTTAGAGGCCTGTGAATAATGAAGATTTCTGAACTGACGATTAAATAGATAATAATGTTGTTGTTACTGATTCCAATGTTACATTTCATTGACAAGAATATTGTCTAATCAGTGTGAGACATCTTTTCTTATAATGATAATTATAACTGATGTTATAAAATCGTCAAAGAATTTGCAATAATATTTACAAAAATCAAAGCTTGATGACTTCAGACGATTATGTCACTAGTTTGTGTTAATTAGATGGAATTGTATTTACATTAATGGGTAGATATGTATCTCAGACAGAACACATTATTAAAGTGTGGCAGGATGCTAACAGTATCCTGAATCAATGAAAATATACAAGACTAAACGGAGCTAGCCTATGACAAGCAACAAGCATGTTGCAATTATCATTGAATGCTCGCAAAGCCCTTTTCATTTCAGATGCAAACAACTATTATTGATTACTAGATGAATATACAGGGAAATATTCTACACCTAAAATGTACCGACACATTTTGCAAATTTAATGCCAATTAAAATCTAAATACAGTTAGATGATGATTGCATTTTTGCTCACCTGAAATCTGAGTTTGAGACGTGTATCACAGCCCATTTTGAGCCATCCGGCACCAGTTTATAGATTACACAACTGTTATATGGAAACCTGATTCCTTCAGTGAATAGTGACCCCCAGGGGGTCCGCAGAGGTACTGCAGGGGTGGGGGGGGGGGGGGGGGGGGGCACAGAACTCTTCAAGCCTCTTCTATACAATATATACAGTAGGGGGTCCCTGCACCACGCTACACCAGTTTGGGGGTCCTTGGCCCGAAAAACGTTGAAGAATTAACAGCAATAATTGTATGTTTTCTCGTTTTTATTTGAATCCAGACATGAAATGCAGCAAGAAATACAAGAACAAAAGTTAAGCAAAGTAAAGGAATAATTCTAACACTGTACTTCTGCACTGTGACTACAGACTGGAAGGGGCACATTGATTGTATTTTCTATGGCACGTACTGCTTTGTGGAGGGGACAACACTACAGGTGCTGGAGGTACAACCCTGGTCATGAAGTAAAAGGGGTAACAGCGAGTACTGATACAGAGAAATCTTACGGGTTCATTGGAATGTAGACAACAACACAAGGCCATTGTACTGTAAATACTAAGCTAAAATACTAAAGTCAAGCATCTTACATCTCGGGGAGGTAATGTAAGTCACCTTGAGATAACTGGAAGTCATGGGCGGGCTCTCATCAGGAACAGAGGCATGTTAATGTTTATCCACTTTGGAAAATATCATCGTAACCCAAGATAACATTCACATAATCATTTTCAGGATCACCAAACATATTCAAGTTAATTCATAATCTAATTATAGTTCTATGTTTTCACAACAAAGAAGGATTAAAAATCCTGCAGACAGGCATCATTATAATCCTGAGCACAGGGAAGTATGAACTGAACGGGTCACAATCTGATGTTAAAATAGCATAACTGTCTGCACAGCTTAGACACATAAGCAATACCACTTTAGATTGTCTTTCACAGTAGCAACTACAACTATGTCTCAAATACACCTTTATTCATGAACATCAAAAATAACATTATTTACATTGTTGCTTATACATAATATATTTGAAAGATATTTTCCTCTTTGAGTAGTAAAATACTTCAGTCTAGTGCTCAGGCTTACAGTTAAGTGCTCTGTTATTGAGTTTGGTCTATTATAAGAGATCTGAGTTTCATGCCAAGCCAGTCTCCTGTGGTGCAGCCCTGCGAAGCTGTGTAGCATTTAAGGGAGCAGTGTGTAAGGTGTAGTGGCATCTAGGGGAGAGGTTGCAGATTACAACTAACTGAAGACCCCTCCGCTCACCCCAGCCTTTCCAAGCGTGTAGAAGAACCTACGGTGGCCTTGGGGTAACATAGAAAAGTGAAAGGCCCTCTCCAGAGCCAGTGTTTGGTTCTTTTCTTGGCAGAAACGAACAGTGCAACATGTTGGACTCCGTGGATGTTGACGCTTCCGATGTAGATATGAGAGGCTTATTCTAAACTAACAAAAACAGAAAGATTCTTAGTCTCTGGAGATTATACACTAATGAAAACTCCTCCATTTCTGCAAATAGATCCCCCTACATCCTACACACTGCTGCTTTAACTAGTTTACATATCAAACTGAATTCATTCCACGCAACTGGTAGGATGATGATGATGATTATGTTTAATATTCTTCATCAAATCCCGTAAAAATGCAGTCAGAGGCTTTAATCGTACATAATTATGAATTGCAAAAGCTTTCTCCTACAGCAAAATAACAAAATGCAATGTTGAAATGTATGTTTCACATATAAGCATGCAACCGCATGTCTCAGGCCATTGTTTACTGCCTGCCTCTTTATGCAACCAGCTTTATAACATACAAGGCAGACTGGACAACAACAACAACAACAACAACAACAGCAGCAGATTAAGAGTTTAGGAGCAGTAATCTGTTGCTGAGTCACTATGATACTGGTAGGAGGCTATAGAGAGTTAACCCAAATAATGAGCTTATAGATCCATAAAAATAACACGGAACCAACCAAGGTTATGTATGGCACATCTTTACATCACAAATCAACTTGAAATATGGAAGACAGCAAATAAACTCTATAAAAAGCAATGAAATTCAGGTTTGTTGATATGCAGACATTTCTTTTACAGAAAGAATAGAAATGGAAGCTACAGAGGCTTAGAGCCACATTTGTATTTTATCCTTCAAACTTATTGATCACACATTTCACACCCATCACAAGCAGGGACCTGCTAAAGAGCCATATTAGGACTTGTTGAAATCTATGCATGGTCCCAGTGTACTTGAAGTTATACCAGTGCTATGCAGGTGGGTGGGTGATTGAGAGAAAAACAGGACAAGAAAGAGAACTGTATTAAGTGTGTGTGTGTGTGTGTGTGTGTGTGTGTGTGTGTGTGTGTGTGTGTGTGTGTGTGTGTGTGTGTGCGTGTGTGTGTGTGTGTGTAAAAAAGAAAGAGATGGAAAGTTCTGAGTGTGCTGTGGTGTTTATCTGTGCTATATTTCTCAATTTTACTCCCAGAGTAAAAAACAACAAACAGAGCTGTTAAACCCTTTAACAAGATAAAAGGCAACTAGCTGATATCCTTTAAGGTCATCACCAAGAGACACGTTTAATAGTTTCCCTCTTCTAAAAATAATTCATTTTCAGGCAGCTCAATGATCAAATTTTCCCAATTTTTATGAAGTCTTGGTCAGGAAAAGTATTTGTTAAATGGTTGTGTTTGATTGGGTTTGGTTCATAGATCAATAATTTCACTGCTGACACTGGCAGAGTCGTCATGTCGGCTGACCTCTAGGTAACTCCGTGACCCCACCGGCCTCCCAGCCCTCCCCCTCACCCTCTCTGAGTCCGGGGTGATGAACGGTCGCGTGTCGTCCACTCCATCCTCCTCCAGATTCCCCGTTGATGTTCTGGAGGGACGAAGTGACACAGGGCAGGACACTGATGAGGGGACGCTTCCTACCGCGTTCCCAGGCCACCTGTTACCCTGGTGGGAGGGCGTGGGGGGAGCAGTCACCTGCCTGCTGGGCACACTGCTGAGAACGCTGCCCCCCAGTGGCATGGAAGACTCTGTTGCATCGCTGCTCTCAGAAAGCAGTTGAGGATCACTGTTCCTGCGGAGCCAGGGTCCCTGGCTGACCCCTGATCCCTGGGAGGGGGACTGTGAGGTTTGGGTCATAGGATGAAACAAGCTTCCTCCACCGAGCAGGTGTTCCCTGTTCAGAGCCGCGTCAATGCTGCGGGTCAGGTCTATAGGAGATGGGGGCCGCAGATCGAACTCATAAAGAGACAGTGTAGTGTCCTGATCCAGACTGCCACTCACTGAGCGCTGTGGAGGCCGGCCCAGCGCCTGCAGTCTCAGCAGGGAGCCTGTGGAGCCGTCAGATATGCCTCGTTCTGCGGAGTGGCCCCTATGGTTGCGTCCCCGGTTGCTGTCTTTGACACAGCGTGGCTGAGCAGTGGTCTGCTCGTGGTTGTGGTTCCTGATCAAACTTTTGCTGATGTCAGCTCCAGAACGCTCCTGGCCAGCCCAGTTGTTAGGCACCTCTCCTGGTCCTCCTCCTGGTCCTCCTCCTCCTCCTCCCACCCCATTACTGTCAGACTTTCTACAGGGCTTCCCCCTCAGGCTCTGGACTATCTTGGACCAGCAGGTATGTCTTTGAGTGGAGTCTGTAGATTGGCCAGGGGACGGCAGGTCTCCTGCTGCTCTGCCATCTTGTCCACCCTCCTCCCTGCCATGGCAACCTTGAGGCCTCCAGAACACCCACGAACCGAGGAGTAGGAGGGAGAACCCCCATGCCAGCTCCAGGAGCCGTGCCCAGAAGTGCACCAGCCACCATCCCCAGTTGAAGCGCGTCCAGTTCCCGAGCAGTCCATAGAGCCATAAGGTGGCATGGACATGCAGCCCACAGCACAGTGCCCCCAGAACTGCACACACTGCCAGCACTCTCCCCAGGATCACCCCTATCCTCCTGCTCCCTGTCCAAGCCTTCGTCCTGGCCTCTTCAGGGACTCCAGGGTGGGGAATGGAAGGGCAGCGTATACGTGGAAACACATAGCAAAGGAAACCCAGACAGAGAGCCAGGCCCCAGCACAGGGACAGGACCTGTAGGGTGACGGGCACCACAGGGGACAGGGCTGGGGAAAGCAGATCAGCTGCCAACAGTAGGGTACACTGCAAAACAGCCAACACAGCCACCAGAGGCGGACGCTCCAAAGTGGAAGGTAACACACTTACTCCTGCCACCCTCAATGCCAGCAGTGCCAGGGCAGCCTGTGTCCACACCAGCAGGTGTAGAGGCAAGTTGTAGAGGGCGGTTACTGCAGGGCGAGGGAGGAATTTCCGTGTGCCATAGGGGTCTATTAGAAAGAGAGCTGCTCTAAGGCCTCCGGCAAGAAACAATAGCGCATTGGCGAGTGCAAGAGCCCCGCGATGAGGACAGTTTGCGCCAGGGGACAGCGTGAGGCCGAGAGCAGCTCCAGCAAAAAGAAGGAGGAAGAGGCTCGCTGAGCCGTATACATGCAGCTCCCAGGCGAAAGCCAGCGTCCGGCTCAGATCACCCCAGTAGAGAAGTGTGCCATTAGAGGAGGGACTGTGGCTGGGAGAGGGGGCTGGATTAGAAGTAGAGTGTGGAGCTTGGTGAGGATATCCTAGGAGAATGGAGCGGTTCCTCTGACCAATACCAGCCTGATATGTGGGGCTTAACCTTGTTCGTGTGACAGGTACGACACCGGGGGCAAGGAAGGAAGAGGTCCCTACAAAAAGAGAAAGACAGCTTTTGTAAAGACATATTTAAACAAAATTTTAAAAGTAAAAGAAATTCAAAATGTAATGTATCTGATCGGGATTAGCACAGCAATAGTATCAATGCACATGAAATACTATTCAGGGCCACTAGAGGGGTGTAGCTCACCATCAGAGTCATGAGCTAGCACCATCTCTAAATTCTTCATTGTAACTTAATCGGTTCTGCACAAACACATTGTCCCAGGTCTATATATAATATATGTATTATATATACAGAAATGTACACATGACACATCATGTAAATATACTCAACACTGCATGTGTAATCCAAAATACTAGCATGCAGGGCGAGGAGAGTCTAATTATGTCATTTAAATCAAAGTATTGAAAAAAGGGAAGGTCATTTTAATAGAGATCATAACATGCTAAAAATCTCAGTATGATTCAAATACTATGCCACCTCATCATCCACATTGTATTCATAAGACAATATGCTGAGCAAAACTCCTCTGGATTACTCTATAGTAATTGTGTGGTTTAATTGGATTAGATTATATAATTATCAAGAGCATCTACATTACGTGACACCAAACAGTGTCACAAAGCAGTCACGATAACTCTTTCGCCAAATTTGCAGTGTCATACAATACATAACTACCTCATGTGACAAGCCAACACAGTGACAAAGTGGCATCTCATTAACTCTCTGTCTCTCTCTCATTTTGTTTATGCACACACATACTTCTGTTTGTTCAAGGCACTCCACCTTAACCTCCAGAAAAACCCTGGAAACACCCAACAGCATTATAATCATGGGGCCATTCATCACCGAGCGCTGTGTGAAATACTCAGATGTAAAGATAAAGCACAGCCAAAAAAACAAACATACTGAGCACCATAAACTGATGTGAATAATAACAATAAAACTTTTTAAGGTTTTAAGTTTAAGGCAGAAAACTCACTGGGCTGATTTGAATTTCACAATATTACAGAGAACACACGATTAATATACAGAAAACAATACGACCACATACATTTTTACAGGAAGACAGAACACACACAATATAATGACTCTGTGAATGATGGGGAACTAAGAAACAGTTGTAGCTAAAGGTATCTATATATATTTCTAAAGTAAAATGTAACTTTTAAACTTGATGGATGTTGTAACAACATGATCAACAACAGTCAGCCACACAGAGGACGTTAAGCCTGTCCTCGCCGTGTAGAAGACACCCATAAAGCTGACACACTGACTAATGACTCACTCCAACATGTGTTTCACTTCCTGGTTCCCTCCCTCGCTCCGTCCCTCCTATCACACACATGTTTCACTTTCAGACTCACACAGGCGAGCACTGCATACAGATCACAGACACACTTCTTTATTTACATAAAGGTATGTTTTACTTCCTTCCCTCAAACCCTTTTTTTTTCGTCTTACAGGAGCAAGATCCAGACACATTCCAGATGTGCTGATCACATTTCACAGCTGGATACACTTACCCCTACCCTTGAGGTTTTGTCTCTAACACACTGCTTACACTGCTTGATATGTCCACACGTTGCAATGAACTAAAAAATAAATATTCTGTTCCACAGGAGACACAATGATATGTTTATGACCCTGATACAAAGTGGACCGATATATACACAGTACAAACTGGTATTGTCGTAGATGCAGGACATTCATCTTTTAAATGACCTGCCAAGGAACCTACTTGAAGACTTTAAATGTGCTCATGGGAGCTTGAGAGTTTAAAAGTCATTAATATGTTGTTCCCGTGGTATCTAAGAGACTGGCTCATGCGCTCCGTGTGTCATGCTTTTTCCTTTTCCATCTACGTTTTTCTCAACTCTCCTCCCTTCATCCATTTCTCTGTGCATCTGGTTTTCATTACCATCCACACTCCCTGCATTTCTATGCCTGTACCTTTCTCCCATCACACTTTCACCCACCCCATCTACTCTCTCATCTGTATTCCCAACTGCCTCTTTTTCAGACTCTACTTTCCCCTTGTCTATCTCTTTGCATGACTGCGATTCTACCAGCCCCCTCTTCAACCCTCCCTCTCACCTCCTGCTCATACTTCCTTCCCTGGCTGTGTCTACCCCACACAAATACCACCCCACTTTCCATGGAAAAGTGCCTTTGCCTCTCCCCCCCCCCCTTGAAGCCTTTTCCAGATTCTTCCAGTAAAAAAGTTCCAGCTGCAAAAATAATTCCATTTTAAATTATAAAAAGGATAAAGGACTCTTTAAAACTAGTCAACTATGGAGCAAAAGACCCTGCTTCTTACCTGTCCTTGATGACTGTACAGTTGTGCTAGCTGTATTTCTTCCCAGTTGTGCTGTTTTGTTGGGTTGATGAGTTGTTTTGGAGGATGTTCTCACAGCCTCCTGTGTAGTAGTAAGCATGCTAGTTGTAGATGTGGTTGTCACTTGATGTGTCACTTGTTCTGCAGTCTGTGACTGTTTGGAGTCAATGGTGGTCGTCGTGGGTTGGGGTAATGTACCAGCAGCAGCAGAGTCCTGCTTTGGAGCATCTCTGACGGTGGAGGGAGTGTTCTCTGTCGGTTTATCTAAAAAAGGGTGGATAAGACACATTTGTGGCATGGTGTAAAGATTTTGACCTCAACAGCACCTTACTGTCATTAAAAATGAAACCTAAAATAATTGATTTCTCACCTGTTAACACTACAGTCCAAGGAGTTGCCTGTGTTACCACAGGGGACGGTGTGGCTCTTGTCTCAGTCTGTGGCGTCGTAGAGGTTTTACTGGCTGTTGTAAGCACAGAGGGGTGAGGCTTCACAGTCTGACTTCCCTCTGGTGGGGTTTTTACATCAAAAACTTTCTCTGTCTGTGCTTGTGGCTGATACTGCGCCATTTCATCCCCAACTGTTGACTGAGGAACAGATGATTCCTCCTTCACAGGCAGAACTGTTGGAATACTACCGGATCCAAACCCCTGCAAATCATCATCCTCTGTCTCTTTGAGTGACACCTCCTCTGAACTTCCTGCTGTCACTGGCTTTTCACCTGCAGACTCAGTGACAACAGTGGAAGGCAAAGTGGGCAGAGGTGGAGTTGTGGCTTTTGTAGTAGCATATCCCTTTGCAAAAGCCCTGCTGAACGCTAAACTAGCTGTATCAGTCCTGGGCCTGGAGGCAGTCGGTTGACCTAAAATTGGTCCACGGCTGAGGTTCTGCGTAGAAAGGGCAGATATAAAAGGAGGCTTGGACTGTGCGGTAGGACGGGAGATTATTTGCCCCTGTTGAAATGCGTTCGTAGTTGCCAGTCTATTCTGGACTGTAGCTCTGATAGGCACATCACTACGCCCTCTGGGAGGCAAAGAAGGCCAGAATCTAGCAGTTGTTTGAGGAGAGGAATTAATAGGCAGGTCCAGAGGTGAGAATGAGATGGAGGAGCCAATGATGGTCTGGGCATCTGAAGGATAAAGGAAGGAGAGGACGAAGCCCAGGAAAAGGAGCGACATGGGAGCCATGGTCTGCCTCTGAGTGGTGAGCGGTGACTGGTCCCTCTGGCTGTCTGTCTGTGTGTCACACCATCCTTCCACTCTGCTGCTGTGGAAAGAGATAAACAGTTTCTTGAAATAAAACTAACTGCACAAGCACAAACACAAAAAAGCACTGTGAGTATACAAAATATGATACCACACAGGTGCAGAAATACAGTAATTAAAAAACAGCATTTGCAGAATTCTTGTCCATATACAGTAGTAGCAATGGTCGATTAGCTAATTTAACTCAGTAAATCAGCAAGACTTTCCGATGATGTCTAATTTGAGGAGTGCATGTTGTAGCCTTGCAATGCTGATTCAGAGGGCAGGTCAGTGAAACTCCCACGAGGTTTCAGCAGCATGACACCGGCGGACACAAAGGGTGTGGTAAGGTGTATGGTTTCAGAATACATGGCGCATATGTCGACGCACACGGACACAAACAAAAGGCAAGAGTTCATCTTGTAATTTATATAGCACATTGCGCCGTCAAAATGCTCAAGCCAAAAAAAACCTAAAAACTAAAAGGAGTCACAGATGGTTTCATTCAGTGGCAGATGGACACTTTCACTTTTTTCCGCACTACCGTATATCTGCCATAAAATGTTCTTTGGATGATAATCAGTTTCTTTCTCCTCCAAAGTCTTTGGTTTTGGAGTTTTTCAGTTCTGTTTGAGTCATAGATTGCAGGAGCTGACAGCTGTAGCGGCGACTGTGGTGAAGCTCAGAGAGCCAAGTGACACGGAGAGACCCCCGGGCCCTTGAGGATTACACAATCCTACGAGTCATCTAGATAAACAGCTGCCAGTCGCATACCCTCACATGCACTTCTTATCACAAAAAATATCCCCTTTTCTTTTACTATTTGAGCCTCTGACTTACATAAACCTCCATCGTTCACACCAGTCTCTGCTTATGACTCACTTTGGGAGATAACCTTGGGGAGCAGCAAGGATCATACTGAAACTTCAGCTGTAACATTAGGAGGAAAAGCACAGAAAATAGAAATCAGTGCCTATGGGAGAATTCATTCTACTGCTGCTTATGACTCACCTAGGGTCTATTCACAGCTGCAGTGTGTCTGAGAAATTACTGCAGCTGCGCACACCGTTGGCATGTGCATTTCGTGCTCATGTAAGATGTGAGTAATGTGTGTAAGTGTATGGAAAAAACGTGTGTGTGTGTGTGTGTGTGTGTGTGTGTGTATGTGTGTGTGTGTACACTAAGCAGGAAGTAACAGATCATATTGCAATACAATCTCAGCTTGCTTTTGAGATTGTCCAACAATTTCTGGTCTCCCTGTTTACTAATTGTTCCACAAGAACAGCTGGAGAGAAAAACTGGTCAGGAGTACAGTAATACAAGTGGTAGTATATCTGAATCTCCACCCACTCACAGTAGCCTCAGTGTTTATTTTCTTTCCTGTCTTAGCCACCTCTTCTGCTCTCGGTCTAGTCGGCTGTTGGCCAATCCAACCTCTGATTAATCGCTGTTTTTCCTCTTTCTTTCTTTTCCTCTTGTCCCCCATTTAACTGGAGTTGTTTCTACACAGTCATACATCCTGCTCCTGGATGAGGTTTGAAAGAGGGCCTGAAGATAGGGAGATAAGGTAGATGTAAGATTGTGGAGATAAGAAAAATGAGTGCGCTCACAGAAAGGATAGGCAGGAGGGGAAAGACAGGGATGGAAGGGGCGCAGAAGATGGAGGAGGCCCGGTGAAGGTAGTGAAGCTGACAGTAGGAAGTTCGAGGGGAGAATTAAGGAGCTCTGTGACAAAATTAAGACTGAGAGAAGTGGTGATGGCTGTACATTTAGAGATAGATAGTTAATATAAACTGACAGAAACTAAGAAGGAGAATATTTGAGGAAAAGAAGAGTCACGAGGAAACTGTTTTGGGATTAACAGGTTTATTATGGTCAAAGCGCAGATACTGTGTGGCAGTATGTCCAGGAAGGCATGCGGAGAAACTGAGCCTGCTTCACCTTTCCTCTGAGGTTAACTGGCAGGTGCGCAGTCTCTGGCAGCCGAAGATAAACAACCTGACTATTGAGAAATGGCTTTTAGTAAACATACTACTATCTTGTCCAACATAATCCAGCATGCGTCATTTTATGTGCATGCGTAATACACATACTCATAACCTTTTGAGACTCATTAATCTCTACTACCTACCTTCATACGGTATGAAGGTATTAACATTCGGTATGAAGGTAGGTAGTAGAGATTAATGAGTCTCAAAAGACATTTCACCAAATAAGCTTCAGGGAGAAGATAGAAATATTCTGCTGCTGTATTTGAAACGCTGTCAGCATTCATCTCATCTCCACACATGGGCTGCCCACACACACAGCAGTGGTTCGCCAAAATGTTTTTCTTGACTGGATTTAAACAATTTGACTACAAGTTTCCATTGGAAGTAATACGAATGGAGTAAATTCAGGCTGACTGGCAGCTCCTCTAAGCAGACTGAATTACAGGCCAGGAACAGCCAACCATGTGTGTTGTTGGATACATTCTCTAACGTAACACTACAAAGACCAGATCAGTGTAATCAGCTGGTTTGGTGTTTGGCTTGAATATTCAACTGCATGCTCTCAGCCCACCATAGCACATCCCCTCTAACAGGGAGTAAAATGCAGACACACTTACTCACAAATAAGACAGCATGCCCCTCTGTGTCTATCCAGGGGAGGGAGGCAGTACTTTTATCATTTTTAACCCCTCGGGGCAGAGGGACACATCACTCTGCATTTCATTTTCACTGGGGTGTGCATGTTGTGTAGATGTCGTCACTCTGTCCAACACAATACGTTCTTTATCCAGAACAGGAAATGCCCATACATAAAATCTAAAAGTACAGCAGCCAGTTAGAATATGGAGATTACTATAAACTCCTTGCCCACAGTATAGACATACTGGTTATACAATCACATGAGCGATTCGGTTCAAGTTCAGTTCAACAGCAGCTGTCACTAATCGGTTAATCGTTGCAGTGCTGATGTCATGTCTAAACTTATGTATTAATATGACCAACTAATGTCCGTACTTTACATGAGGAACCAGCCAGAGGGAGTGCATTTTTGGAGAATCTTTCTTGCAAATGTTCTCTCTTCTCTGCCAGATTCCAGACAGTCTGGCAGTGCAACATTTCCATTCATTTGAGTGAATATTTCCAGGGGCAAACATAAGTCTGTTTGTAGACAGAAGAATCTGTGTCTTTTCAACAAAGACTGGTCAATGTACATTTGTCTCTCTCCATCAGGGCTGGGTAACATACCTCAATACTTTGGTAATGACTGAAATCTGTATGGAAAACTGTCAAATACTGAAAGATAGCATTGAATGTCTGGTGAGATTTGTTCTCTTGTTTTCTTATTATTTAATCAGATAGTTACTGATTATTTTACATAGATCTTGTACGGCTGCTTGTGTTTACACATTAACATTTGAGAACTATGGCTTCTTTTGTTAAATTAAATAAAGAGTTTTGACGAAAAACATGTTCATATTCCTCAAAGTAAGGCATCGAAATAAGTAACGTTTTGGTTTCGCTACCAAAACTCAGGTATTACATCAGTATTGCCAGCAGCTCTGTAATGTGAGGCACAGCAGGGCTGAATGCTAACATTGGCTTGTTAACATACCAACATTGACAATGGTAACATACTGATGTTTAGCAGGTTATGTTTACCATGTTCACCATATTAGTTTAGAGTGCTAGCATGCTAAAAGGTGTTAATTAGCACTAAACACAAAGTGCAGCTGAGGCTTTCATTTTGCAGGTATATGGTCAAAAAAACGGGATGCCTGATTATGGCACTAAATAGAAAGTCAGGTGATCAGCAGAGTTTCTACAATTCATTCTGAGAACAAGATGACATCTCTAATTGTGGATGAGACATTTCACTCATAACCACAAATGGCAACCTCATGGTGCCGCTAGGTGAAAAGTCAGGCGATCACTAAAGTCAGTAAGATCCATCCTTTGGGAACCATGAATGTCTGTAAAACATTTAATAGCAATCCATCCAGTAGTTGAGATATTTCAGTCTCGACCGAAGTGGTGCAACGACTGACCAACATTGTCATCATCCCTTGCAGCCATAGTCTCCATCAGTATATGTGGACACCTGCTTGTGCTGTGTGTCAGGGCATGAGATGGACTGAGTGTCCAATACCTGAGTTGACTCATAGTATCCAATGTCAAGGTGGCTTTCTAATGAGCAGGATTTAACAGTCAAAGTCACTGATAACATGAGAAGAGCTTGGTAATGGACGATAGGGTAGAACTTGAGTGGGGCAGGAGAAAATTAGAAAAGATACAAATTTTCCAAAAAAGAACAAGACCAAGAAATAGATCAGATTACAGGGTGAGAGGTGCCGTCACAGGGATTCGGCAGTGACAGCAAAAGTAAAGATGGACAGAAAGAAAAAAATAGACTGGAATAAACCAGCAGAGAGCTGTGTGTCACTGTGGACCACTGCATTGCAACGGTTCCTCAGTCCAACAGAGCAGTTAAGTATTACTTGCTATACAGATGTGTAACTTGTTTGTACCGCGCTGTGTAGAGAGCGAGGTGAGACTGTAGAAGCAGTGTATATATGTGAATTTGTGTGTACGTAAGACAGAAAGAGAAAAAGGGTGAGGGGGGGGAAATGGGAGAGGGAGTATGTGCGGTTATGTTGGTATGCTGGTAGTGGGGGAGGTCGTAGAATTGACCGTTAAAAATTCCACACCTTGAAATAACATATGAATTGCAAACAGCTCACACAATATTCTCTTGCTTATTTTAATTATGGCTACCATATTAAAATATATTATTGCTATTCAGTTTAAATGACGTTGATTTATATATGAGGGGATATACAAACTCTCCTAATGCATTATAGATACTGTAAGAAGTTTTCCAGGCGGTCATCCAACTTCTAGACATCTGCCTTATACTAAAGCTGTCCATTTAGCTCTTAACACAAACCAACGACTGTTAACGATGCCGCTCTCATAGCGCTCCACTGCCTCGGGGGGTGTCAGAACTCCGTCAGTGCAACCGACCACACAGCAGGGTCATGATAAAGGAAGAGAGGAGGCTCCTGAACCAATCAAGGATGCTTTTGATCCCCAGTCGGAGTGGATGTCCAGTTTAAAAGTGCAGAGCCCCTCAACATTTTTGACTGATGTTCCGTCTTCATGCGAGCAACAGATCAAAGGTCATCCTTAAAGGGTGAGTCACTTTAACTGCACCATGACTCCACCACACACACACACACACACACACACACACACACACACACACACACACACACACACACACACACACACACATATCTTGACAGACACTGCACTCAAGGGGGTAAAACACAGACTACAAATATTGACATATAATAATAATAATAGGTGACAATGGAAAGAAAGTTGACCTTCTTAAACACACATTGTCTACACAGATTTAGTAAATAACTGTGAATTAAGTCTATTCAGAACTTCAAATCAGCACTCACACATTCCCGGAAACACCCTGAGAGATATAAAGTCTGGTGACTGATTGAAACAGCTGCTAATCCACGTCGAGCCACAAAACACTTTCAGGAAAAGAGATTACAGTTTGCCTGCTACAGGGAGTAAACCACTGCTCCACTTCAACCAGAGACTCACTTTGTTACAGCTGGATGCAATAAAAAACGACTGCTGTGTTAAGTGGTAGATTGTATGTATATTTCTATATGTATAACATTTTTATCTTGTACATAGATGTCCTTGGTGCAAATTTACAACTTTACAAAAATGTAATAATGCATACCTGGTAGACAGCCAAAAAGATGTGGCGCCATAAAAAGGCTTAGGAACAGATCATGTCTAGTGCTTAGTGGGTTTGTGCCTAATTTATATACTTTTGTTTGATTTATGCCCAAATTTTCCACTATCCTGGAAGTTCAGGACCTTTTGTTCTAGGAAGTGTGTTATGTCTGTGTTAACTGCAAATTATTTAACTGTACTGTCAGTTTAAAAGCGTCTGGCCCAAACATATATGTGAATAATAACTTTTTTACAAGATAAGCCATTAAAGTAAGCCATTTAAAGACTACTCAATACTGAGGCATACAGTCGTGGATCATCCTGTGTACTTTTACGGCCTTTTAACCTTTCAAAACCCCCTCTTTTATGTGAACACATTACCAAAGCAGACAGTAAATCTCTCTTGAACTGCATTACATTGGATAGAACCCTTTTCCTCTCGTCAGTGGTTTAGGGTGTGCTGTTTTTCTTTTGAATTGGAGTCGTATGGCAGGACTCTGCGTTACATCCAGTACCACTTTGGAGCAGCTCTGTCTCTCAAGTGAGAGGCGCATTGGCGCGGCCTCCCTTCAAACATTGATGAGGAACAGGTGAATCCAGATCCTCTGTTGCCGCAGCCCTGCCTACACGTTGAGTTAGCTGGACAACCCCGTAAATAGGGCAACCATGTAAACACACACACACACACACACAGAGACAAAACACGCTGCGCACCTGCCAGCCGTGGCCAAATGGAGAAATAGTACCCCACTTGTTGCTGTTTTACCAAAGTTAGTTCCACTTTCTTGAGAGGCACGCCTTTTCCATTTCCTGGGATATTTGGGCATTTAGGTTTGACATGCAAATTATTGCAACGCGAGAAGCTGCTAGTTGAAGCGCATGGCCGGTGGGCTTTATGTATCACACAGACTAGTATAGTGCCAGTGAGGTCTACTTTTTGCGTCAAATGCGCATTTAAAAAGTATATTTGCCTTTATATGTGGCTCCTAGTGGCTGCGTTACACCTTGATACAAGTGATTATAAAGTACGGTATCCGTAGCCAACTGTAATGTTAACCTAACGCTAGTATGCTAACTTCAATTAAGCTAAATGATCAACTTAACTAATTGGTAACGTTGATAAACGTTAGCCATAATGTGTCCTAAATTGCTATTGTAATTGGTCTAGGGTCAGGAGTTTCTTCATTTAATTAATCCTCAATTAACTAGAGTTAGTTTGTGTATATTACAATCACAGGCTGACGTTATTCACCGTTGGTCACGAAGAGCTGTAACGTCGTTACTGCTACGTTACCGTCCTAACGGCACGAAGCTTTTGTCAGTTGCAGCCATTTCAACGGTCAAAAAAACCCCAAACTGCCGTTTTGTCCTGCACTCCTCACGATTGGGAACTCTTCCCGATATCAACGTACACAATGCAAGTATACTACGGTACAGGTCAAATGTGAAGGTACGACGTGTGTTAAATTAGTAGCCTGTAAACCTGAACCGACGACTGGTACCGCGGCACCGGCTCAGGTAGAGACACAGTCACGCGTGGATCACTGCGCAAAGTATCGCCGCATAGCAGCCACTCCACCACTGTTATCCATTCGTTATCAACACACACATACCTGCAGGTCTGTGCGGATCCTCTCCGATGGCGTCCTCTGCGGCAGGATATGAGGACTAGGACATACCGAGTTAGCCAAAAGGAAATGAGTAACGTTAGTCCAGGTTAAACGCCTAATAGCCGCTGGGTTCAACTGAAAACAGTAAAAACGGTGCTCTATCGACACACTGAGGTTCAGCAGCCTTGTCCCACTGCCAGCTCTCTAGCCATTAGCTAGTGAGCAGATAAACGCCCCCTCCGACTGCTCCATCTCTCTCTACATCGCTCCCTCCCTCTCATTTTTTTCCTCACAAGCGGATAAACACGATTGCCTACCTACCAACCTATAGTATGTTACGCAACAGCAGTCCGGCACGCAGTTTCACACTGAGCACCCTTCATCTGCTTATTTAGAAAGCAGCCTGCTCAGACAGTGGCCAGTGGAAATATGACGACACTGGCATTGACATCATCACACACAGCATGCAGTGCCACTATACACTGTACACATCTCCTCATGTCTCCCTCTCTCTCTCTCCCTCTTGTGTTTATTTCATTCTCCTATCTGTGTGAATGATGTACCTCAGTTATGCTTCTTGTCCTCTTCCCAGGTTACATGGTGGAGAGGAGGCTGTGTGGCTCAGGCTCTAGCTGTTTGGCAACACCTGGAAGCTGCTTTACATCCTTCTGTATCCATTTTTTCATAAATGTTCACATTCTATGTATCATTTTGCTATAAGGGTATTGTAATTGTATTATGTTGGTTTGTCCATCCTGGGATAAGGATCCATCCTCAGTTGCTCTTCCTGATGTTTTTTCCACCTGTCAAAAGTTTTTTTTTTTTTTTTTTATATATGAATGTCAGAGGCTGTCATATGCTGTACATATTGTAAAGACAAATATGTGATTTGTGATTTTGGGCTATATGCATAAAATTTGACTCTAACCCTAACCCTAACCCTTTTTTTCAGATTATAGCTGAAAATAAGCTCCTAAATGGGCTATCAAAGTGGCCGGTTAGTGTGAAAGGAGTGTCATGTGGAGGCGACAGGTGAGGAGGCACCTGACATTTCAGTTGTGCAGCAGCGAGGACAATGAGCTGGGAACAGAGCTGTGCATGAAACTCTACCTCCCTCGCCTCTCCTGCCCTCCAACCAGGGTTTGTAGAGGGGGAGCAAGCCAGCCTGAGCCAAGATGATACTATTTTCTCATGCGGCCCGGCACCTTGGCTCAATGCCTCCCTCTCCTTCATCCCCCGTCTGATTGTCTCTCTGTCTTATACAAACACAACATTCTAGTTTTTTGGGATATGGCATGGAGACCACAGCTCTGACTCGATTGAGCCCAAATGCAGAACATTAACTAGGCCAGGGGTCGGCAACCTTTACTATCTAAAGAGCCATTTGGCCCCTCTTCCACCAAATAAGATTTGTCTGGAGCCGCAACACATATTTGATAACACAGCTTATAGATTTAATATATAGTTATACTACATTTGTTGCATTTATGAAATTACAGAATGACAATAAAATAAACTTTTGCTATTTTTTACCTGTTTTAACAAAAGGAAAACACCAAACTCTTTTGAAGAGAAGGAAAAAATACACTGGCATGTTGAGGCCCACTTTGAAATAAATTAAACACAGAACTATACAGGCCTATTTGAGTCCTCCCCATATGTGTTGACTAAAACAAAATGCATATAATATAAAAATGCACAAAACAATAAAAAATACAATATAAAAATGAAATGAATAAAAAAAGTAGCCCACTTTGAAATGAAAAAAACATAAAGCTGCAGCCTAATATCTTAAAAAGAGTAAACCAGTTGTATTATTATGATATAATTATGTCCGCTTCAGTGTGTTTTCATCCACATGGAGGTGGTGATCATTTCTTTGGCCTCACAAATGTTCCACAAAATGTCTTTCAACATCACATTTTCTGTTGTTTGCTCGTTTCTCGCCACATATGAAGCACACAGGTGAGCCAGCATTGTTGACAGGGAAAGCAAATGTATCTGTCCGCGCATGAATTAAACAATTTCCCTCCGAAACTTATCTTTTTTTTGGTTTTATCCATGGTTAGCATACCGAGTTAGGCGGGGGTCTGCAACTCAAGATAAGCCACCTGTAGGGAAAGGCACCGCGCCCGTAGACGCAGGAGAATGTGACACATTTTTTAGTTGACAAAATATTTTTTTTTATATTTTATTTCAGTGTCACAATATCACCTCGAACTCCAAGATAAGAGGTGTTCCCTTTGAAAGATTGTCCACAGTGCAACAAAAAATACATGTTCCATGTTTTTTTTTTTGTCAAAGCTACAGGGAGCCACTACAGAGGGGTTAAAGAGCCGCATGTGGCTCCTGAACCGCAGGTTGCAGACCCCTGAGCCGCAGGTTGCAGACCCCTGAACTAGGCCTATACAGAACTCTCATATCAGCAGCAACCATCTTACTCGGTATCATTATTTCTCTCTTGTCACTCTCATTAGATTGTCTGCACTGTACAGTCCTAAAATAACCTGTGCAGCTTAGAGGATTGTCCTAATGCCATTACATTACTACTGAGCCAGCAGGAGAGACACTGAAGGGTTAGGACAGGAAGAGCGAGGACACTTCAAGATCACATTATCGCACATGGATTATAACTTATTTTATATAGGTAGGGGGATAAGAGATCAACATATTTACATAATTTGATCACTTATGTAACACACCACATACAGTATTTATAGAGCCACTAAATAGAGAAATAACAGGGAATGGATGTTTAGATCAAGTTTTTTGCAAGAAATATCATGTTATTTGTGTGTGTACGTGCACCTCTTATCTGCTACTCACCTCCCGAGGGCAGTGTTTATCATATGAATTGATTGTTATGCAGTTATGTTAATAAGATTACTGTAATCTGGTGAACCTGAGGGGGATCCGATTCATCTAACATCCTCAAATTATATTTATATATAAAAACACCTTGATGAGTCTTTCCCTATTGCACAGGTGCCATCAACTCAGTGTTTAAATTAATGGGGAGATAAGTGAGATACTTGAACTTTGGTTGTCCCACGTTGTTTTACTGAGTAAATTTAGACTTTTTTTTTTTTTTTAAATGAATGTCGTGGCATGAAGCGACTTTGTCCTCCTGTCCCAGATTTCAACACTGTTTCAAATTAGCGTTAAGGCAAGTGCAAGCATTATATAGTAGGTACATTATGACAGAGAAGCTTTACCAGGCAAGGTCCTCCTCAAGCGTCAACTCAATCTTTTTACGATTTTTAAACTTGACTTTCTATAAATATCCCGTTTTCTCACTTTGAATTAAATAATTTAAATTATCCTTATAACTGAGAGAAAGAAAACCTAAACTAGTGTTTGTTTACTTACATGTCCAACTTATTTAAATCAAAGCAGGTCAACTTGCATGTATATTGCCTTTGACTGACAGCTCTTGATTCATACGGGGAAGTTTTAGCAGGCTTAAAATAAAATGAGAGGTGAGCAGTATTTAAAGCGTGCTAAATGAACAAATTCTTAAAAAGGAGAGAGTTAGCTGCACTGACACAGAAATACAACAAAACCACATATGGGGCTCATGCAATCACTAACTCATATATACTGAGGATAGTGTTTCTATACCATCTTTGTCCAGGAATGTGGTGAATACATTCCACTTAGTAATTTCAATTGATCCTGGTCGGGGCTCTGAAAGGAGACGGAACTGTTTCTTCCTCCCTATCTATAAAAGGCATTGAACCTTAATCACTGCCAGCCAAGTGGGGATCCTATCAGATGGTAGAAAGTATTAATTCTCTCCACAAAATAAGTTTATTTCATTAAGAACAGCCTAGACCTTCATATGCTAACGTCCATCCGCACACATGAGGCAGAAAAGCTTAAGATCTAAAATACCTCTGCCAGCTCTGTACTCTCAGTCTTTCTCTGTGTGGCTTTCCCTTCGCCCTATGGTTGTCTAGACACCAAAGAATAATCTCCCCAACTCTGGGCTCCAAAGACAGACTTCCATGTGGGGACGGCCTTCCCCCGTCCCTCAGGCTCCCCTCAAGGCAGCTTCCAGCAGCATTGGGTTTCACCACATCTAAGGTGAATCAACACAACTCTATTTGATCCATCTTAGGGATTGTATCAGATACTGTTATATAAATCATCTGTTACTATTCAGGAATAATAACATCCATCAGTTTAAGTAGAAGGCAGTGTGGATGTGCATAGAGACCATTTTAGGGTTCAAACCTACACAGAGCCTGGATATAAAAAACTGTATTAAATTCTTTGAAATAATTGATAAGACAAATGACATAATAATAATAATATTTTTGTAAAGTGTATCTGTTTGACATATATGGTTAGCTTTAACATAACATGATTATACTGTGACAAAATATAAAGTCAGAGATTTACACTTTCAAATTACAACCATATCTGTGTATTGTATTAATATTATTATTATTATTATTATTATTATTATTATTATTATTATTATTATTATTATTAATAACCAATATCTTACTGGACATACATTTCTATATTTTACATACTTTTAAACAAAGTCTATAACGATCTTCTTTTAACGCTGTGACCAATTCTAATTTTCAATATTGTAAGGGGTGGTGTTGTACTGGACTGCATAATACGGAGCTTCTAATATTCTGCCCCTTCATGTATATAGGGAATAGGGAGGGAAAAAACAAATAAACACTAAAATATCTTTCTATCTATCTCTCATACAACAATATTTCCCCCACAATTCTCAAACTCAGCTACCACCTCTCACATTCTGTCACTCATGAGAAAAACAAATTCAATCTTGCTGCTCCACATCTGGAACTAGATCGAGATTGTTCCCTTTTTCTGTAGCTCCAAAAATGGCGCCCCCTGGTGCCTGCAGGAAGTAATGAAGCCCTCTTAGATTAAGCAGACACGATGAGAGATGTCCTTTCAACTGAATAATTCCCGAGGGCGTGATACAAGCTGAGACCCATCTCTTACATAATGCGCAGGCCACTGTTGTGTTGTTTCAGCCTTTGCATGTCAACTCGTGCGTACAATGGCTTTTTCTTTCAAATGCATGTCCCCACCTCGAGCACACTTTCACCTCTCCCTGTCTTTTTAGAAAAAACATATATTCCTGTTGTCTCCGCTCTATTTTTACTCTGTTTTCCTTCTTCACTGTGACTCTCTGCCCTAAAGCAAGGCCCCAGCTTCTGTCCGGTTCAACTGAGAGTGGGGATGAAAGCTGACACATATTCATTAACACGCATGGCTGCACTCCCTTCCACAAATAAACGTCGTCTATAGATGTAAGACATGCACGTTCAGACACACACAGATGCAAAAACTACATGCATGATGCACCTGCTCTCTTATGCCCACATGTCAGAAAATATGCCTATCAAACTAAGGGCAAGAAAGAGGTTTGGTAGGCAGCTGCCACATTATTAGAATGATTTCTCTCCATAAATTTGAAACAAATTAAAATATTGCTCAGTCATTGCCGTACAGGGACATTAATAGGTCATACAACCCTAGAGACATGTTCATGTTGTCACCAGAGAGTCACACAAGCCCCAAGCAGTGACAGCAGATAACTGCAATCCCTGCTATAAAAAGACCAGCTGACACAGTAAACTAACGCCTATAGATAAACATACAGACGCCATGGCACCCCGAGCCACCCAGTCAAACAGCTTTTTATGATCTGACAGAAAGGCAGACAATTTTGATGCAAGGAATGCGACGAAGAAACACAATACATCATTTTGGTGTCTTATGACCTTTTCAGACATGCATACAGAGGCCAATGGCGTGATGGTGCATAGTGTAATAGTAACCAGGGGGCTTGGCAGAAAGTATTCACCTGGGGAAATAGGGAAATATGTTGTTCTCCTATTTATAAAATATAAAAATAAAACAGGTTGAATGGCCCACTTAGTGATATTATCTTGCAGAGCAATATCTTAAAATGCATACCGCCACCTGGTGGCCTCTTCTTGCAACATTTAGCAGGAGCCACTATAACAGAGATGCTTTTCAGTGGGCTTAATGAGTGTTAATATTTTCTCTCAAAACACATACACAAAAACATAGCACATAAGTTGTTTTGTCTTTATTTAAAATAAAGCCAGCAGTGTGCTGTATTTGTACTGTAGTAGTGAAGGCATAGGAAAGTAGACATAGAAGATGTAAACAACATAAACACCATAAATGAAAACCCTGAGAATCTCAATACTTTTCATACCATTACAAATATACTGTCTATATATTTCATTCCAAAAGTTATTTTGAATTAAGATAGCCAAAGTGTGTGAAAAATGTGTGGTATCGTAATCTGATGTGAATCCTGATGTAAGAAGCTTGTTTACCTCATATTCCTTCGTCATTGTAGACAGAAGTCTTTGCTTTCTTGTGATGTGCTGACTTGGTTTTCCTGTTCTTCAAAGTTCCATTTTCTTCTTTCTTAATTTTAGTTTTCTCATTTGCTGCACTTAGTTCGTCTTCATCATTTTCCTCTTTCTTCGGCCGCTTCAGATGTGTCATTTCTTTCAGCTTTTGGAACTTCTTGAGGTCAGCACAGAACAACACCTAAAACAGATAAAGACAGTGTGTGGTTATAGCACACGGACTGTAAGAGACATGACTGAAACTCATGGACAGATAACTGATAACACTCACCGACTGTGCCCAACCAGCATAAGGACCCCACAGTTTTCTGAAGAAATCCCCTGTGCAGAAATATTACATTGGACATTGCGTTAACAATTACAGAAAACCATTATTCTGTGTTTACAATGAGCAAATATACCACTGCCGAGATGATGTGCATGAACACTAACCAATATCTCGGTGAAGTTTATCAGTGATGCTCTTTTGTCCGTTGCCAGAAGCATAGTTGTAGTCACGTTTAGCAATCTGCCACACATGTGTGTCTATGGGCACGGCCTCTGTCTTATCTAGGGACATAAGACATGCACAGTCTGCCACCTACAGGGAGACGCATTACCAAAGTAATAATGAGATTTTAAAGAAAAAGGTACAATTCATAAAATCAAGAAAGTAGCAGCAAACAATGAACACTTGCTCTCTATTTGTTTGCGAGAGACTGTGGAAGTGTGTGTGTTAATATTGTTACGCTACCTTGGTGCCCACACCGGGGAGAGTACGCAGAGCATCGCGGGCCAGCAGATATGGGACACCGCGTAGACCTTCAAGCCACGTGAGCCCATGAGTGACCAAAATCTGCTTGGCGCTCTGCTGAAGGAACCGAGCCCTGTATCCAAAACCGAGATCCCTGAGACGGGCCTCTACGCTGTTGTCTGACAATTACAATGTAGAAAACAACACAATCATGGAGACAATATGTATTTCTGCACTAGTAGGAAGAGAAAAACACAAACAAAAAGAGGTAGCAACATGTTTGTCATGAGCCTGGAATATGATTTATGTACCAATCAGCTCCCAACCAAAGCACTGATCGTATTATTCTACTTTAATGAAAGAGAGGCTGGATAGTAGTCAAAGCCACGTGAAATGTGGATTTGCAATGATAGGCAAAAGTTGTGAGGACATTTCTCATGACTGAAGGAGTCACTGGTGTGAATAAAAATCAAGGCCTCCTGGTTATATTTTCTACCATTGAGCCACTCACACTTGCAAAACTGAAGGGACGATAACATTGAGGACCCAAGAGACCTGACGTAGTCGTGAACCATACACACAAGAAAGATTATAAACAGGGGTGTAGGTCTGTGGAGAAATAATGGAGTACCTGCAAGCGCAGACAGGGAAGGAAAGTTGTAGTAAGAGGTTTGATCCAGTTTGCACAGTGGGGCACCCAGAGCCTGACACAGCCTCTCAACCATACCCTGGATACGAGAGATGTGGTTGTTGGAGGTGCAAATGAAGGAAAACAGGCATTCGGTGGGGTCCTGGCGCAGCATCCTCACACCTGGGGAGAGACCAAACAATATATGTAAGACTTTTTTATAACTTAACTCGTTTTTTAAATGTTCATTCTATGTCTATTTTCCCTTATTGTAAAGCACTTTATGCTGCATTTCTTGTATGAAAGGTGCTATACAAATAAAGTGTAATATTATTTCATAAAACGAATATTGGCTCAGTCATTACTTACAGTGTAATACGTGTATGATGCATGCACACACACTGACCTGAGAAGATGTCTGCAATGTGCTTGAAGTGGGGGTCTGCTGCTCCCCATTCCTTGTACAGATCCCCTAGCTTCACATTCAGCTGGAAATAATCACTCAGTATCTCTTCTTCCTCATCAGTGTCCTGCTGCACTGAAGTCACAGCCACCGGCTCCTCTTCTTCCTTCTTCAAAGTTCCTTTGAATCTCTTCTCTGACATGTTTTCCAGCTGGAGAGAAACACCAGCTATCTTCTTCATGTCACTTCCCTCCCCCTGATTGTCATGACTTTCTGTAAACGTGGTACCAAAGAGTGTCATCTGTCTGAGTCAGAGTCCAAACTCGCCCTCCTATCACTCCAGTCCAGTGGCCTTCTGCAGTCTCTCTCCAGCTGTGGGTTGAAATGTGTTAATACAAAGACACATATGAGGATTTAAACTGCACTAAGTCTGTCAAGCAACTCTGCTGTTGATCGTGATGCTGACAGACTGCAGCTGAATTAGAACAACCTTACCGGAAAGATTGTCCGCAGGCAAGAGTGAGATCCAGACGCAGTTCTGATTTTGCACAGGCCAGAGATCTCCACATTTTTGCCCCCGATGACAGCACTGCATGTTTAGCCATTCCTGTTGTGATGCTAGCAGTTACCCTGCTGACGATTTAGAGGTTAAAGTAAGAGTACACTGGCCTACCACACTGTCCCAGCATTATACAACTTGCAGTGTTATCCAGTGTATGTGGAAGCGTAAAACAAACCCTACAACTTAATGTAAAATTAGTTTACGGGGAGCTACAACTTCAATCATGACTTCGATGTGCGGTTAATGTTTACAACAGCCAGTGTAACCTTTCGCGGAGTTGTTTTGGATAGCGTCGATAATGATGGACAACAAAGACCTTACAGTGTGTTGCAAAGGCAAAACTGCGACGAATAGATTTTGAGTTAAGGTGCTTGTAATCTGTAATACAAAATGTTATCCAATACAAATGAGAAGTTTTTATGGTCCTAACTTAATGTTAATAATTATCCTAAATTGTTGAAATTGCAATCTTTTTTCACAAACGTTATTACAACACAGTAATATTACTAATAAACTAATAACAAAATAAACCCGAAGCAAAATTGTAAAAGTATACATAATACAGAAGTTAAGGAAGAAAAAAAAGAGATAAAGCTTTAAAAAGTAAAAAAAAAGCAATATTGCAAACCAACCAAAATGATTTAGCAATGTTCTCCACAGAGTTTCTCAAGTTTTGTTTTTAAGGTAAGACACAAAGACACCTCATTTTTTTGTTAATTAAAGTAAATAAGTAACCGATGTTATTGTTGTTAGACTCTACATTTAAATTAATAATCAAATGTTAAGTTTTTTGAATGAGCATAATATAAATGAAAATCATACGTAATCTTCTTTTGCAGAAGGAACATAAAGGGATGGTATCTGTGTAAAATGTTAATATATTAATTTATTTAACTTTTTTGAGGACAAAAACATCTATTAAATTCAGTCCAAATTCCTGTTAAATTAGGATACGTGACTTTCCAAAAATAATTGGAGTTGAGACTGAACTGACAAATGACAATATGATGCAACATTACACCGTTTCCGGTTGCCCCTCCCTCACTGATGTCAACACACCTGCCGATTGGCTCTCTCGCTTATAGTGGGCGGTAATATCAATCAAGCTCATTCACGATTGGTCAATGCTATCCGTGCCCGCGGTGTCCTATTGGCTATTATTTGTGTGCATAATGTTTTTTCTTGCGGTATACAGGAAGTCTCCCCCTCCCTCGCGCTGTCTCTCCGAGAAGAAAAGTAGTGTGTGGTGGTGGCGTGTCAGAGTGGTTCAGATCCAACCGGCGAATAAGGTGGAACAATGGCGGATTCGTTGGTACTTTTCACTTCCATAGGGCTCAGTGAGCAGAAAGCGAAAGAAACGCTGAAAAATGAAGCCCTGAGTTCCACCTTGAAGGATGCAATTATTCAGGTATGTCCCGACGTGTATTGGGAACTCAACTTCCTGGAGGCACAGCTGTAAAATCTCCTTTCGCTTTGTAAAGCTCCTCTAAATATGGGTTCAGAAGTACCTACTATTGAATACGTTTCTCATAACTTTTGAGTAGTAGTCGTGGCAGTGTCAACTTACTTTCTTTTTCCCATTCATAATGCTGTTTGCAGACTGTCCTCCCAGGACCAAGATAACACAGTCCATACACTCTTGACTTACACTAATTTTGAACGCAAAAAACAATTAATTCTGGTCTTTTCTCATTGGTTTCAATAGGCCCAGCGTGTCCGTGGGGCATCAGGAGTTGACAAAGCCATGGGCACACTGCTGTACAGTATGGCATCTCGTCTTAAAGACTCCAAACGTGTGGCTTTCCTTTCAGACAGCATAGTTCAGAGCAAAATCTGCACAGAGCTACAGCTAGCAGGTAATTTCTGAATCCTTGCCATGCTGTAACCTGACTGATCATGAACAAAATGTAAACATGAGTCATTTTTCAGATCCCTAACACAAGACACTTAGAAGTGAATTGCATGGCATTCATTCACCCACAGCTGCTTTCAACATATAGGGTCTTATAAACCCAAACTCAGTCAGGATTCAGCATGATATGCATTTGATGATTTATGTATTATGCAGTGTAAAAATGTCCATGCACCATACCTAATTCAAGTTCTCATCGTAGCATTGACAGCATAGGAGAAGGCAAAATGAATGAGTGCCATGGAGGTCCTAAATTAATGAGATAGGTTTGTGGACATGACTGACTGGAGAAAGTTACTTATGTGCCTTCCTGCTCCATGAATTTCTCCTCCCTCTTTTTTAAGTACAGCTGCCCTTGAATTTGTGAAGAGTCACCCTCACGACCCCATCAACCAGAGGGAGTTTGAAGAAGGCATGTGGAGTGGGCGTGGTCATAACACCAGAGCAGATCGAAGATGCAGTAAGTGCATGAGCTTACATGCCTTTTTACAAGCTTTACTGGGGTGTTGTGTTCACTGACACTGAATGTTGTGCAGGTGGAGTCGGTGATGAAGAAGCACAAGGAACATCTGTTAATGGAGAGGTACCACTTCAACATGGGACTGCTAATGGGTATGTTACATATATTTGATACCATTAAAGCTTAAAAGACTGACATAATGTCTTACTCAGCTCTTGTGTTGCAGGAGAAGCACGTGCTGCCCTAAAATGGGCTGATGGAAAGGTCATCAAAAATGAGGTGGACCTGCAGGTGTGTTTTGAAAAAGAAAATATTGTTAGAAGTATTGTGTCTGTCATGATTTGTACCTGAGGTTCGGTTATTCTCACTGTATAACTTCACTAACTCTGACTTTGATCTCAAAGGTCCTACACCTCTTAGGACCCAAGACAGAGGCTGACCTGGAGAAGAAAGCAAAGGTAACACATCACATTATTTTTGAAGGAGTAGTTTGGGAAATTTGCTCATTTGTTTTTTTCCTGTGCCCATAACTTCCTTGTAGAATCACAACTACACTACAAGCACACTTAGCTTTTTGATGTAACATGTTAATAAGTGAGGTGCTAGTATTAATATTTTATTATCCTTTGGGCAGAGCCATGCTAGCTGTTTCCCATTGTTACCAGTCTTTATTATAAGCTAAGCTAACTGGCTTCACATTTACCAAACACATATGACAGTGGTACTGAGCTTCTAATTAGACTTTCAGCAAATAACTCTATTTTCCAAAATGTTTAACTCT
The DNA here is from genome assembly GCF_900634415.1 of Cottoperca gobio. Classification (NCBI taxonomy): domain Eukaryota; kingdom Metazoa; phylum Chordata; class Actinopteri; order Perciformes; family Bovichtidae; genus Cottoperca; species Cottoperca gobio. The sequence continues at coordinate 6,361,876 of NC_041361.1, forward strand.
TCCGTTAATCGCTGCTCTGAATCTTTAGATTTCATCTGTGGATAATATCTAATTGTTTTGCAGCCCCAGAAAGCTAAAGTCGCAGAGATTGAGGTAAAGGCGAAGAAAGAGGAGGCGGCAGTGAATGGTAAGCGGCTAGTAAAGTTGACGTGAATGAAATGTTTTGTTTGTGTCAGGCGGTTCGTTTGTTTGTTTTTAACTGCTTTTTGGCTGTTTTAGGTGAGGTGAAGACTGGAGAGGGAAAATCGCTCATGGAGCAGCTCAGAGGAGAGGCAATCAAGTTCCATAAACCAGGTGAGAAGGAACCACCTGAGCAGTTGCATCTCTGTTTGCTGCTCTTTTTTCTCCACTCTATTTAGAGCCATTTTAAAGGATTCACTTACTGAGCATCATCCCTACCTTCCATCATACAGGAGAGAACTATACAACTGAGGGCTATGTGGTCACACCCAATACAATGGACTTGCTTAAAAAGCACATGGAGATCACTGGTGGACAGGTACAAACTTTATATGTAAAATAAAAAGTTAACTTGAATTTGAAGGACTGTATATTGATTTTGCTCCTTTCCACAAATTCCTACAGATACGTACTCGGTTTCCTCCTGAGCCCAACGGTATCCTTCACATTGGACACGCCAAAGCTATCAACTTCAATTTTGGTTATGCAAAGGTGCGTGTCTTTCTGTCCCCTTTTCACCACTACATAAGCGGTTTAATCCTCTCTGCTGCAGCATTTATTTATTTTTTAAACCTTGTATCTACCTGTAGGCAAACAACGGAATTTGTTTCTTGAGGTACGATGACACAAATCCAGAGAAGGAGGAGGAAAAATACTTCACTGCTATCAAGGACATGGTGGAGTGGCTTGGTGAGTTTGACTCGCACCTTTTGTGATGTGTTGAAAGCTTCAGTTACACTCATGAACATACATTCATGAAGATCAATGTTACTGTATTACACAGGCTACAAACCTCACGAGATCACGCATGCATCCGACAACTTCCAGCAACTCTACGTCCTCGCTGTGGATCTCATTCGCAGGTGAGTGTAAGAACTATGTGTGCATATGTTGGTAAATGTGCACAAGCCAGAATATGATGTTGGATTCTTTTCTTTGTCTTCCTTCAGGGGTCATGCGTACATATGCCATCAGAAAGGGGAGGAACTGAAGGGTCATAATGCTCCCGCATCACCCTGGAGAGACAGACCCACGGAGGAGTCACTGGTGTTGTTTGAGAGGATGAAGAAGGGGCTGTTTGCTGAGGGAGAGGCTACACTCAGGATGAAGATGGTCATGGAGGACGGGAAGATGGACCCAGTGGCGTACCGAATCAAATACACACCGCATCATCGCACAGGAGATGAGTGGTATGAAAACCCGAACCCGGAAGATTCATTCAAATACATCCTCTCTCACAACAAGCTGCGTTTTTATTTTTTATTGTATCTACATCGTCTTCTCTTTCTCTGCAGGTGCATCTACCCCACTTATGACTACACCCACTGTCTGTGTGACTCTATTGAAAATATCACACACTCACTCTGCACCAAAGAGTTTCAGGCCAGGTATACATGAATTGTTTGGTGATTTGTCGTAGCTCAACTGTATCATAATCCTTCATTGGAGGCACATGAATGCATCGTTATGTTCACTGTCTCTGTGGTTCCCTTTTTGTTTGTGACAGGCGTTCATCATATTTCTGGCTGTGTAACACTCTGGATGTGTACTGCCCTGTTCAGTGGGAATATGGACGCTTGAACCTCACCTACACTGTTGTGTCAAAGAGGAAAATCATCAAACTGGTAGAGACTGGCGTTGTCAGGTAAAACAGCCGTTTGCTATATGTTAGGTATTTATTTTATATTACATTACGGAACAGTCTGTCTTGTTAATAATGGGTTGTAAAAATACTAAATTAACAGAATGCATTTGTTCACCAGTGATCAGAATTGTTTTTGGGGGGGGTTAGAAGAAACGTGTGAAGGATGAGGAATTTGCCCTACTACTGTACAGATATGAAATGAGTGAATTCAAACCATATGTAGTTCTCACTGTGATTTGGTTTGCCGCATTTTAACCACAACTTCGTTCTTCAGTGCTACATAGAATCTGTTTGGTAACCGTAGAAGATATCGTTTTCTAATTACAGAGACTGGGACGACCCCCGACTCTTCACTCTCACTGCGCTGAAGAGAAGAGGTTTTCCACCAGAGGCTATTAACAACTTCTGTGCACGGGTATGCAGAATGGACAGAAGGATGAATGGGTGGTCGGAGGAACTAGTAATTAAAAGCATGAGGATTGTGCTGTAATTATATGTTGCCTCTGATTGGCAGGTCGGAGTCACAGTTTCCCAGACGACGACAGAGCCGCACCTTCTGGAGTCGTGTGTGAGGGACGTGCTGAACGACAGGGCACCCAGAGCCATGGCGGTGCTGGAACCACTCAAAGTCACTATCACTAACCTCCCTGAGACCTCAAAGGTTTGTACATGACTTACAAACACAGACATTGCACACTAAACTGCTCCCTGAGGACTCGGGTGCTGAATGTAGCTGCTGTTGTCCTCTTCTGTCTCAGTCAGATATACGAGTGCCAGACTTTCCTGCCAACGAGGCCAAGGGCAGCCACACCGTCCCGTTTACACGCACAATCTTCATTGAAGAGAGTGACTTCAGAGAGGTCAGAGTGAAAACCCCCCCAAAAATACCCTCACAGTATAAGTAACAGACTTTCTTTGTGCAATCGTTGGATTGAGGACAGAAGATGATGATGGTGGACTCTTCCTCTTTGCAGGTGATGGAGAAGGGCTACAAGCGTTTGACCCCAGAACAGCCTGTAGGTCTGAGGCATGCTGGGTATGTCATCTCTGTCAAGAAGGTCCTCAAGGTAAGGCAGCAGATCATATTTTTCAAGAGAAATCTTCTTGCTAGCATTGTTTCCACAAAATCTTGAATGTTTGGAAAAATGCTAAATATTTAGACATTAGGAATATAGTTGTAAATACACTGAAATATCAACATGTGTGATATTAGTATTATACATTCTTAGCAGTGTTTGCTTCCCTCTGTGGATGTCTTTACTTCCTGGTCCACGTCCTCACATGTCCTGCTGACTTCCCCTTTGTTTCTCAGGACGCTCAGGGTAAAGTGGTCGAACTGGAGGTGAACTGTTGCAGTTCTGAGACCGCAGAGAAACCAAAGGCCTTCATCCACTGGGTCAGCCAGCCATTGGTGTGTGAAGTGCGCCTTTATGAAAGACTGTAAGTCCAAAAAAACGCTCACTGTCAACCGATTGCAAGCTCGACGAATCGCAAACCAATTTGCCACATTGAAACTCAATCAACCAAACTTCTCACTGTCTTTGTAGATTCCTGCATAAATATCCAGAGGATCCGTCTGAAGTGCCCAATGGCTTCCTGAGTGACATCAATCCTGTGAGTACCTCTGCACTCCTGTGACAGAAGGCCTGTTTAACTGGTCAACTGAGATGTTTCAATGGGCGTAGAAGTGATTGTTTATTTATTTTTTTCAACTTTTGTCATTTAGCATTCGCTACATACGATCAGCAGTGCCTTAGTGGATACGTCTGTGAAGGGAGCAAAGATTCTTGACAGATTCCAGTTTGAGAGAGTTGGCTACTTCTCACTGGACCCCGACAGCACAGCAGATAAGGTACAGTAAGAAGAAACAACTTTGAAACAGTTGTGTTTTTATATTACAAATGTTTTTGATGAAAGCTTCTTCTTTTTTTTGTTCATTTGAGAATTTATTTGGAAATACACTCCTGGTTTGGCACTCACGTAATGAATGAAGTGTAACAGTAATCTTTCTTTCACTGCAGCTCGTCTTCAACAGAACAGTCACCCTCAAGGAAGACCCTGGGAAAATTTGACTGACTGAGATCAAGCCGCACTGCCTGCTTCCCATGAGCCCATAGATACATGTCCAAAATGATTGCATCACTTAATGTGTATTATCAGCGAGGGCACAGACTGCTCAGGCTGAGATTGAATCAAATCAGATGCACTGCATGTCCACATTTCTACAGTTCTCTGTCATGGATCTGTCTCACTTAAATTAGAAAGTATAATTATATTTATTAATTGTCGGCTGTGTAAACAGAACAACTGCAGTATCACTTTGCTCAATCTCAACCTCGGTCAGTCTGTGTCAGTGTCCTCTTGACTCTTTTTCTATAACTGCTGCAATAATATAATATAATATAATATTTGCACTTATAGTGTTTCTTCTTTGTTGAATGTATGCAACTGGAATCATTGTTCAACAAGGACCTCATGTATGTACATTTAATATTGGCTCTAAGCTGGTTTTACACAAAGGAGATGCTCTCAAATTCTATACATGAAGGTAGTAATCACTGCCAAACCATCATGTTTTTTTAAGACTCATAAGGGGGAACATGTGTCCTTTTTACAGGAGACAAAAATAAATATGTAAAAGGAAAAGCCCTGCAATGTCTCTGTTTTAAGTTTCTGATGCTGATATGAATATTATCCTACCAGTGATATTTGTAAGCAGATATTTGGTCCAAACAGAAAGCATTGTGGGAAATCAGAATCAGGTTTATTGCCATGTAGGTTTTTACATACAAGGAATATACTTTGGTGTTATTGGGGCCCATTATGAAAAACATAAACAAAGTAAGTAGTGAATGAAATCAAAATTAAAAGCCAGTATTCTAATCAAGAAACATATAATATATAACATATAATACCAAATGTGTACACTATGTCTGAATTAAATTGAAAGAGCTGTGCAGTTTTTAGAAGTGGTAGTTTTATGCAGAAATGTGCAAATACAGACCACGCTGAAACGTAATGCGTGGGAATTAACCCTCAACTGCCCAGAGCTCCCTGAGCACCACCAAAATATTCAGCGCATCTCTTTGGGACTACCTTAAAAGATTCAGAAGCCAGTGAACCACTAGGAGCGTCTCTCTGGTATAACTGGGTTTTAAGGTGGACTGACAACTACCTTATCTTGACGACTATTTTTCCTGTGTGTGTCGCCTTTAACTGACTATCCTGCAAGCGCCAGTAACCGCGATATCATGTGGTGGAAATACCGCGATAGCACGACAGAGTTGCAAATCGCTTGCCTATTGGTCTGAGGGCACTGTTGTAAGATGGCGCCCTGCGAAATATGAGTGGTTAAGAAAAAGAAAAACTACAGCTTGCTATCTAACGAAATTAAAGAAAAATAAATAACAAAGCAGCCACAGGGGGACGTCAGTAGCACTTCGCGTCCCTGCTCGTTGGAAGACGAGCGCCGTGTTTGCAGGGCAGAGAAGGGCTTGTGGGCGGCTCGAGCCTCGGCCCGTTTGAGGAAGAGAGGTAACGCGCCTGCTAACGTTAGCATGCTAGCTTTGGAGATAACAGCAAAATGTAGTCGGTGTTACGTTACCGACAGGCCTGACTTGCCCCAGTTTCCGGTGCTCTCGGTTTAGATACAACCTGCACATGGTCGCATTATTACACTTTGCCAAACACAGCTGTGGCTTGATATTATTTTGCAAACAACACGCGGCTAGTTAGCCGTGTACCTGGCTAACCTAGCTTGTTGTGTAATCACCTGTACGAATCACGTAAATGTAACTTAAGTGTTGTGCAAAACCTGAATGTTCTCATTGTGCAGCAGTTTCCGTCGCTGCTTTTGAATACTGCATCGGATTTGGAAAGTGGCCGCGCTTTTGTCCCTGCTCGTACAGTCAGATAGATTTAACCCTTTCGTATTACCCTCTGTCAGTGGCGCCACTGGACAGTGATCTGTGATTCTGTTTGTAAACACAGTAAAGTTTTAACTGCAGCGTCTTTGTCCGTTTGTTGTTACATCAATAACTATATAGCTGTCTTTATACTTTTCAAATGCGAGTACATTTTGACAGGCTTTTTGAAACATGAGTCATGGTCATTCTTTGTTTATACAGATATAGCATGTACCCAAGTCTGCCACTAATTTAAAAGACTTCTTTCCTCTGATCCGGCCTATAGAATAAGACACTGTCAGCAGCAATGAATAACTCCCTGGATGGTACAGGCTCCTATGAGGAGCTTGTGAGGCAAAAAGCTCGGAGCATCCCTCAGCATCGCATGAAGGAGTTCCTGGAGTCCTTGGCCAACAAGGGCCCAGATGCCCTGCAAGAGTTCACCCAGCAAGGTGGAGATACTACAACCACCACCACTATGGTCTACCAACAAGAGGCTAACTGCATCTACACAGACAGCACAGAAGTGGCAGGGTCATTGTTGGAGTTGGCTTGTCCGGTAATTCACCGCACTAAATGGTCACAAAGGAATCTGTTAAAGAGGTCTGTCTTTGAAATAAAGCTCTCTGACAGACACTGTCTTCTAATGCAGGTTCAGGTGCAGGTCCAGCCGCAGCAGCAACAGATACAGATACAGGAGTCTCAGCACCAGTCTGTACAACAGAATACAGAGCAGCAAATAGTGCAGGTTTGTACTATTTATTATATCTTTGTGTTGTGTTTATCATTTAACCCTGTTCCATGTAATCCTTCGTCCGCTAAATGTGGCCTATTATCTCCATTTTCAGGTGCAGATCCACGGTCAGCAGCAAGGTCAGATGCTGGGTCAGGTCCTCCAAGTGCCCTCTGGCTCCCATCAACATCTTCAAGGTGTGACTGCACAGCTGATTCAGCCTGGGGAACTCACCGAGGAGCAGCACCAACAGGTACACTTAAGCAAAAACGCAAGCAACATCATGGCAGACTTTCAGATTTTGTCATTAGCCAGAGTTTGAATTTTGTTACAAGTTATCATCTCCCTCTCATGTGTTTTAGCTGCAAGCCCAGTTGGTGGCAGCTGTTGCTGGAGGACAACAGATCCAAATCCAGACAGTGGGGGCCCTCTCTCCCACCCAGCAGCAGGACAATATTGAGAGGAGGGTGCTCGGAACCACTATTGCCACATCACAGGGAGCCGGTGTACTCCAGCCAGCCAAGAAGCGCAAGGTCGACATGCCCATCACTGTGTCCTATGCCCTACCTGGTCAGCAAGTAGCCACAGTCCTGGCTATCCCTCAGGGACAGGGTCAGCAGCAAAGTTACGTGTCCCTGCGGCCGGACCTCCTAACTGTGGACAGCTCCCACCTTTACAGTGCTACAGGCACTATCACCAGTCCCACAGGCGAGACCTGGACAATCCCTGTTTATTCTGCTCCTGCTGGTTCCGGAGGCCGTGAGCAGGTCACGCACATTGCCATCCCCCAGGAAGCTTATGGAACAGTGCAGGTTGCATGTCCAAACACTACAACAATGACTACAATGCCAACACAAGTTACTGTTGAAAATGACAAGCTGAAAAGTCAAAGTCAGACAGTACAGGCCGTTTCCAGCATAACAAGCTCCGGGGGGATGGTTGGCCAGGAAGAAGTGGTGCACACACTGGCTGCAAACACACTGTTCCCTGCCCAGCTGATGAATGGAAACATCCACATCCCAGTGGCAGTACAGGGCTACTCTAACACTACACAGTCCCTTATATGGGATCCACAACAGCAGGTGCTGCACACACAGGGGCTGTCAGCGCAGGATGCACAGCAGCTGCAGGTACTAACACCGGTGTTATGTTGCTATTTTGGGCATTTATTTTGGCCTGATAGACATTTTGAAATGTTTCTTGATTGCTTGAGGTAACAGTGTTTGTTTCTGTGCAGGGTCACACGGTGGTAGCAGAGGTAGATGTCCAAGGCCAGCAGCAGGTGCAAGTGCAGGAGCTGCTGCTGCCTGCCACTCTGAAGCCAGAGGAGGGGCTGGAGGTGTGGCGGCTTTGGGCTCAGCGGAAAAACGTAGAGTTGGAAAAATCAGACAAACATAAACTGGCCCCAATTGGCCGTAAGTGCATATACACAATGTTTATTATAGTGATACGGCAATAGTTTTTGTTATTCATGCACATGTTTGTATTGCCATTATCTCTTCAGTCAATCCAATCACTGATTTGTGTCTGTGTATGTTTTAGGACGCCAGGCACTGCGTTTCCAGGAGGACTTGGTGTCATGTGCCGTAGCTGAGCTCTGCATGGCTCTCTCTATGATGACAACAGAAGCTCGGGGGCTGGAAGAGGAGTCTTACGACGCTGATGTTCTCTACTATGTATTTCTGTGCATACAAAAAGTAAGTTCACTATGCAGACAATCGCACACATACACACTCCTCCGTTCCTTCTCGGTTGGTTCTTAGTTTTGATGTGGCACTGTTTAACCACATATTTCTTTCTCCAATTTTCCCCTGCAGTATCTGTTTGATAATGGTCGTGTGGACGACATTTTCTCAGATCAGTACTACACTCGCTTCGCTCACAGTCTGCACCAGATCTTGGAGCCTTGGCGATCATCTATTCATCCACTAGGTGAGGACAAACATTGTTTTCCACATTTTGTTTGACTTAAATGAACGGTCTGTGAAATGTTAATAAAAAGCTCATTTTACTTTAGATGAACCTACTGACTGCAATGTATGTGTTTGTATCAGTGTATGGTTATGTTCAGAGCAAAATGTGAAAAATGTTGTGTTGTTGTAGAAAGCTGTTGTCATTGATTAAACATTACAGATGAAGTGATGCTTTGTCTCCTTGTAATTAATTGTTTGTATCTTTGCCAATTTGATAAACTGCCAGGTCTTCCTAATGTGCTCTTCACCTCCCCTACCAGGTTACATTATCCCCAGTCATGTGTCTGAGGAGATGCTGTGGGAATGTAAACAGCTGGGAGCTCATTCTCCCTCGACGCTGCTCACAACTCTTATGTTCTTCAACACCAAGTGAGTGTACTTCGGTCATCAGCCATGAATAATTTCCCCGTACTGTTTTTAATTGACATGCAGTCATGTTGTGTGTTATATACCTCTGTACATAAGAGCAAATCCTCATTTTAAGACTAACAATTCTCAGCCTACATGTCAGCAAAATACAAATCTACACAAGACACCTGCCATTATTCCTTCTCTCCCCTCTGCCCACTTAGGGCTACCAATCAACACACACTGACCAACTCAGTTAATGTGTCTACTGTAAATCTTTTAACAGGTATTTCCACCTGAGGACGGTGGATCAGCATCTCAAAGTGGCCTTTTCTAAGGTGCTGAGACACACCAGGAAGAGTCCCAACAACCCCAAAGACAAGAGCACCAGTATCCGATACCTTAAGTCAACAGAGAGGTTCATAGGACAGAAAGGTATAAGTGCACAATAATTGGATTTGTGCTGTCTGAGAGGAAACACTATATTAAGGAAAGATATCAGGGTTTATACTGTTTTTCTTTGTTCAGTCACAGATGACATGTACTCAGAGCAGCTGGAGGACCCAGAGAACCCGCTGCGATGCCCCATCAAGCTCTATGATTTCTACCTCTTCAAATGGTAAATATATAAGTAATTTATCAGGACATTTAACTGTAAATCATCTTTTTTGAGGTGCAAATATGTTTTTATGTCAACACTTATTAAACTGTATTTTATCAGAAGAAAACTGATTAAAAATGCTTCTTTGTGCCGTCATGTGGTGTTTCTCACTCTGGCCGAGGTTAAGGTTATCAATTCATGAGGACAGCCAGAGTTTCTGCTGCTGAACCGTGTGTTTGTTATTGACATAGGTTGTGGAGTACACATTGCACACAAGAGTTCAAGTGGTTACACTGTTGCCGGGCAACTGTCAAAAACATGGATGCTTTATAATAACTTCATTTTTCTCTAAAACGCTGAAAGATATTTATATTTTCTGCCTCTTAACAATTTACAAAAGGAAAATAAAGGAAACTAACTTCTTTCGTCTTTGCTGTCTATAAAAATGTCGGCGTCCTTCACAACTTGTAAACAGGCGGGAGAAGCTGAAATTATTATTATTATTATTATTATTATTATTATTATCATCATCGAATTATTTAGTCAATAAAAAGAACATGTTTTATCTATTTCGATAATGGATTCATTGTTGCAGCAAAAATTCCTGCTCTTCCATTGTGATGGTTTTACATCCTTTTTTATATCTTATGGTTTTGGACTGTTGGTCAGACAACTTGCCATTGAAGACGTCGTCTTTGGCTTTGTCATTGTTTTTACAATTATTTGACATTGTGTACATTCACACATCACACAGATGATTAATGGAGAATATAATCGCCCCATCCATAATGAAAATAATTGTTAGTTGCAGCCCTAATGTCAATAGAACGGTGGCAAACACTAAAAGAATACGAGCAAGATTATTAAATGACTATAAATTTGATATGAGAGCAAACCTTTCCACAAATGCTCTCTATGTAACATATTATGTTGTAGGCAGAGACTTTGACATCTGGTATATGAGTGCATCCTGGCAGTGTGCTCACACTCTGTTCTCTGTGTCCCTGTCAGTCCGCAGAGTGCTAAAGGTCGCAATGACACTTTCTACCTGACTCCTGAGCCCGTCGTGGCTCCCAACAGCCCCATCTGGTACTCTACTCAACCAATCCCAAAAGAACAGCTGGAGCAGATGCTCGCCCGCATCACCGTCATCCGTGAAATCCAGGAAGTCATTAACTTGTCTGAGAGTGTGCACTAGTTGGAACGGAGATTGATAGATGGACTTGACTCTTCCTCTTTATCCAGCCTTTGATTGCTCATTATCAGTAGTTTTCTATTCTGACGCCCTCCTGTGGTCTTTAAGGGTGGCATGTATATGTTTATGTCCATTATGTGTCAGTGTATTTTACATTCACGGACTGTACATACAACCAATACAGCTTTGTCTGATGGAGGCAATCTCTCAACCTCGCTAGGATCTTTTTTCCCTCTTTGTTTGGCCAAAGGATGTAGTGTCTAATCTTTTAATTGGACCTAAACTCTATTGTAAATGTTATTTTAATTGTTTGTCCACTTTACCAATAGCCTGGAATTATATTCCCCGTTTTGTTTTATTCTGTAATATATGTCCTATATATTTTCACTGGGGTTGGCCTGCGCTATGCTGCTTTTCATAGAAATCCCTCTTTGTTGCTCTACTTCCCCTCATCTGCCTTAGTCACTGTTCAGTGTCACACTAGATACCTCAGTGGTATTAAGACTGCATTATGTAGCCAAACAGGCTAAAAGTTGTGTGAATTCTCCGTTTTTCTTTGTATGTCACTCGCCTGAGTTCACACACGGTCACAGCAAACTCTGGAGATGACGCGCTTGTTACCGATTGCTGAGTGCCGTTGGACTAGCGCAGCAGCATTGAATCACTTCTGGACACAGACTTTATTGCAATACAGTGTCGCCACTCGCCCTGCAGCTACTAGCACTTGCCACATGGTGGAGACGTGGCAGAGGGAGGGCGAAGGATGCGACTGCTACTGGATCCTCCTTTCTCTTGTCCATCACAAAACTCACCCAAAGAGGGTTCTATTGTATAATACATGTTAATTACACGACAAATGAAAGACTCTAAAAAGTGGGTAAGCCCTTTTATGTTCTATATTGTATAATACTCTTAGCTCCTTCATGTACTGTAATGGGTTTCAGTCATCTAAGGAGAATGACAGTGCCTGTGTGTTTTTGAAACATGACCTTTTTTGTACAGCCAGTATACCATGTGTCTGCCTTTCTAGCAAGTCTGCTATCAAATCTGCACATGCATCCTGAAGTACTTAAGTGTGTGATATAAAATGATGCGCAATGATTTAAAAACAACAACAAATTAAATAAAGGAAATCCTGCAGCATCATTTCATCAATAGTGGAGACAAACAAAGAATTGTCCAGACGTAGTTGGTAGTTTCATACAGTACACACCCTCAGGATTTACCTGCACAGGGAGCAGCTTTATCATTGTGCTTGTGAATCTCATGGTAAGTAATTCACAAAACAGGTTTGACCTGACTGACAAGTTACCTACTTATTTTTTCTTTCTGGTAGCGATACGAACTGCTGCATCTGTGGTTTAGGCAACAGCATTTATTTGCTGTTTATGTTGTCAGGCTGGTTTTTACACCTGCAGGGCTTGTCATCATAAGCACGCCAAGCATTATTTTTGCAGTCTGTTTCCTTCTTAGACGTATGAGTTAGAATTTTTTTCAAGTCTAGCTTATTTTTTTTATTACCAGTTTTACAGCTTGAGTTCAGGAGGCGTGTGCGCCTGGATTAAACGGTGACGAGGAAGGCAGTAACCACCTCAGTAGCTTCCCAGGGTTTAAAATCTGCTGCATTGCGTTCTGTGGTTGGTCTGATGGAGCAGTCTGTCGATGACGGTGATGTCTACTCCTCCCTGCTCTGCTCCGCTGTCCCGAGGAGCTGTGGGGTTGATCTTGAATGTGGTGGTTAATATTTGAACTGGCTCCCTGAATTTGTGGCCTGTTGGGAAAGAGAAGACCCCTAATTAAAATGTCATTTTTCATTACAATGACTAATTATACGCTGCCTGTGCGAAAATTTGATTTGGCTTGTGTGTTGGTGCTCATAGGAAGCTTGTTGCTGTATTCTCACCGTGCTGAGGCTCCTCCACTGAGCCACTGCAGCAGACACTGATGAACAAATATGTACTGCTCCTGAGTTCACACAAAGGAAGAGCACACACTGTTAATGAGTATGGAGATGACAGATTACCCATTAGTGTCCTGACTAAACAGAATATTAGGTACATTTTTATTTATAAGCAGAATTATGACACCAAGGTTTGTATGATTAAGTTCCACACTACATCTATGTAATAGTTATACTTACTAGTTTCCTTCATAATCAAGAGAATTAGCTCATGGTGAGGATATGAGTTTGATGTGTTGTTATACAGCACATTAAATAAATAGTTTTGGGTTATGTTCATTAGAAAATTGATACCACTCTACACTATTACATACTTCCAGCATCTTAGCTTAGCATAAAGAAATAAACGCTGTATGCATAATGAGAAAATTACAGTACAGCTTGCTTTGCATTCGAAAGCAAGATTTTGAATGCAAAGCCCTTTCTTTGTAATAAAATACATTAACATCGTGGTATAAATACTTCTGAATGTTCTTTTATAATTAAGTATACTTAAAACTGTCAATTATTTCAACACTACACAACATCGCAAAGTACTTTTTCAATTACAGTACAATTTTAAAATACTTTTACTATTTTATGTTGCTTACAGTAGACAGGAAACTTCTACAACATTTACAGCTATAGTTTCTTGCAAATGATTGTACATACAAAGCATATTGTCAGTTTATAAAATATGAAGCATTGTAATACTGTAGATTAAACTACACAGAAAAGTATTACATTTTAAATTAGCTTTAAGTGTCTACAAACAGTGCATTTTGCTGCTTGTTTTTTTTAACGTTGTTACTGCTACATTTACTTAAGTAAAATATCTCAATACTTCTACTACTGCAGGTGAGTCTCACTACTGGACTAACCAGATTTTGGACCATCCACATTCGATGTAGCCGGAGGTCCTCCACAGCAGCCCGGACATCAGGCTGGATGCCCCTCGCACACAGCTGCATCAGCCACAACAACGTCACAAGTGTCCCAGAACGGCCAACACCTGCACTGAAATACATAAACAGGATTTACTTTAAACATCGTCTTGTGATCCATCTGATTGACAGGGTTGGGCCAGGTTACTTTGAAATTTGTTTTTGTAATTGGTAACGTTGGCATTGAATAACAAAAAAATCTAATCTAATGTGAATTATTTTGGATTACTTCAAAATCAAACATTGAGAATATTGTACTGTATATTAAAGAAATGGGTGCAGCCACAAATATTTGAGTTCCACCAAAACAATTAATATATTAAACATCGTAAAATATTTTCAATGCAAATTAAATGCATTTTGCATATTCAGCATTTACAGTTGGTCAAATCAAGATAAATTTCATATTTCGAATGCTGATTATAATTGCAAATATTTCTTAAATCTGATTACATAATCTGAAAACTCTACAGGATTAACACTGAAGGTGCACATTTTTAACATACTGTAAGTGAGTAATGGTTTTCCTAAAGGAGAGGGTGATAAACTGGAGGTCAGAGGTCACACCTGCAGTGCACCACGGCGGGTCCCAGGCGTGGAATCGCTTCCAATTTCTGCCGCACATGCTCAGTGAAGGCACAGAGTGAGAATAAGTCTTTTGGGACGCCCCGGTCAGGCCAGGCAGGGTAGTAGTAGTGTGTGATTGTCCTGTCTGTTGGACAATCTCTCTGAAACACAAACACTTTCTTTCAATCCAAACACAAGGTCTTCTTCTTCTTGATTGATTACTGGTGCGGTCAGTGCACACAGAAATCAACAGCAGCAGTTTAAAGCAGTACCAAAGGATGATAGATTTTCTTCTGCTCACCTGTCTGAGGTTAATGGTGGTGATAAAATAATCTGGACCTTGTTTGCGTGTCAATGTCGTCACTTGGATCAGTCCATGATAAACTGTCCCTCTGTCCAGAGGCCAATACTTGTCACACAACACCTGCACACATTGATATAAAGGAAAAGGTAAACATTTGAAGGACTTCTAAGGTATTTACAAATAGTAGGCTATGTATATTAAAATAATAGTTTGACAATTTGGGAAATTCGCTTATTCACTTTCTTTGCAACAGTTCAATGAGGAGACTAATACCTCTCTTATGTCATCACGGTAAATATGAAGCTACAGTCCGCAGCCTGTTAGCTTAGCTTACCTTAGCAAAAAGACTGGAAACAGCTAACTTGGCTCTGTCCAATAGCTCGCTAACGATTTGTGTTGGGGCATCTGCTGAAACCACTTAAGCTATCGAAGCTAGCTATTACCCCCTACAGTCAGTCTTTATGATAAGCTAAGCTAGCTATGCCCTGGCCGAAGCCAGTAATATCAATCTTTTCCATAAAATATCTAACAATTCCTTTAAAATAAGGAAATATATTACAGCACAGGAGTTAGAGGTAAATACAGATAACAGACATGCAACAGACACACACACACACACACACACACACACACACACACACACACACACACACACACACACACACACACACACAACTGAGTGTGTCTTTCTCACTGTATCCTTATGTTTCAGAGCTGTCACCATGACAATTATCCCGACGTTTTGCTCCCACACCATCCTCCAGAAGTCGGCCATGGTGTGGTACAAAGGACCCTGAGTGCAGATGAAGTCTCTTTCTGATCCACCTCCCTGAATACAGACACACAGTCACTAACAGATGCAGACAGATGGTGAAGCAGGAGGACAGAGTAATGAAAATGACAGAGGAGGTGAATGAGTTCTTACAGGCACAAAATTTGCGTTGATGTAGTCAGTGTGTGGTTGGGAATTTTGGACAGACAGCCTCACACGACAGTGGTCATCTATAACCAGATGGAGAAGAGTCTCATACATTGCCACAAACACTTGCTGTAATCTGTTCGATATGTATGATACATTTTGCACTTACATGGCAATATATAGGGGTATCTGTTCTTTTCTCTGTTGACCTCCAAGTCAGCCGCTCTGGTCGGGAGGTCTTTGCCAACTAAATCTAGCTCCTTCAAAAAGTCAAAAACGTTAGCACACATGTCAATTACTAGCTTCACAAACAGAAATCAGATCCAATTTTAAAACACACTAGTTACCTCAAACTCTTGTTTAAAGCCTCTGTTGTCATTGGCTGCGTGCGCCTGGCATCGCAAGCGAAACTCCTGCAGAATTTGCGCTCTTGAGAAAGTTTGAACCCTGTGAGACATCGTTGTGTAACATTAAAACATTTTAAGAGCATTGATGCACTCAGAAGATATGGACAAGTTTGTTGTTATTCTATATTTTTCTTATTGTCAACAAATGAAAAGATCAAACTTCCCCAGGCGGCCAAAGCTTAATATAGCTTTTTTCTTTGTGTTATTGAAAACACAATAATAAGCCACAGCGTTTCACTGGCTGACATGTTGCTCCATGACAATGAACAAAAACACAGTATTTATTTTGGGTTGTTCTCACATCCGCCATCATGCTGTCATAAACACTCACTACTAACTTTGCAGCTTAAAACGGTGCCCAGCTGTTTTAGGAAATTAGGAAGTAACTCAGTTGCAGTTTATTAGGTACACCTAGAACTGTTATACATCCTGCCTTCATCATGTAATGTTTTAAATGGAAAGTGCTTTCAGTTGTGTATGATGTTTATTCTCTGTACCTGTCTGAATTTACATTTACATTTTGAATTTAGACATCAACTGGCACATTGTTGGTTTTAGTCTTTTCATGGGATTTGTTGAAAATATTGTTAAAAATGACAAAAACTAACAGCCGTATACTTTAAGCATATTCTACAGGATGCAACATGGAATTGTGTCCTTACCTCATGTCTTTCTTGTGGTCAACTCGTACTTTAAATAGAAAGGTAGCTGGAACTTAGGGTGTTGAATGAAGCCAGGATGATTTCAGTGTTGATGCTGTGAGAAAGATACCAAATCCTGTCTCATGAAATCAACTTTTATATATTTTAAATCAATAAATGATTGGGTAACTTATTAAGCAAACTGAAACTGAATAGCTGAGAACATTGTCTACCTTTTGTTTTCCCCTCCCCCTGTATGTTAAACATGTTTTCCTCCTGAACAGAGGTATGTGAAACGAGAGAAAAACACTTTTGTGCAGATGAGAGCAGCTGTGTCACACATGTAATGAAGTTTTTTTCAAATCAATTCAAATGTGTTATATAGCCCAATATCACAAATGACACGTGTCTCAGTGGGCTTTACAGACTGTACAGCATACGACACATTCTGTCCTTAGACCCTCCCAACGCACAAGGTGCGAATGTATTTGCATGTATTTATCCACAGAGGTAGTTGAGATCAGCTTTCTCTGTATCCAACCAAGACATTCCAATCTACCTTTACTTCACCTCCTTATTATAGTAGTAAGGCATACTTAACAAGCACAGACCAACATTCCCACGGCACTATTAGTAAAACTGACCCGACGAGAAAGGAAACCTGCTCTAACACCAAACACTAACAGCAGAAGGACAAAACAGAGAGTCCCAACAGCTCCAGTATGTTTGTTTCAGGATTACCTTTCCAAACGGGCCTCTGTCGAATGCCTGAAGAGAAAGAGAACATGACTACACTGCTCCAAGTCATCTTAGGTTGTCTGGTTTTAATAATACTCTCTCTCTCTCTCTCTCTCTCTCTCTCTCTCTCTCTCTCTCTCTCTCTCTCTCTCTCTCACTCTCTCACTCTCTCACTCTCTCTCTCTCTCTCTCTCTCTCTCTCTCTCTCTCTCTCTCTCTCTCTCGCTCAGGGGAGGAGAAAGTGTGATGGGTGGAGACAGTGGGTGGAGAGAGGAACACTAAACCTCGTGTCAGTATACGATGGCTTCAGCTATTCTTTGTACTCACCGTGTCATTCTTCGCACTTGGGAAAAACAAAATGTTAAGTTACTGTAACTGAAGCCATGTGAGACTGGAGCTCGTTTTTTAAATACCTGTGCAGTGGACATTTGTGTCTTGTTTAACACATATTTACGTCTGACATGTGGCATCAGTCTGTTGTCATACAAAGGTTTGTTTCAGGGGTCTTCAGCGTTTTTCAGGCTAAGGACCCCAAACTGATGGAGAGATGGAGTAGGGACCCCCTACTATATATATTGTATAAAATAGTTTTTTAAACTGGGCCTAGTGCCATGTATAAACATAGCTACCCTGTTATTGTGCATTCACTACTAAGCTATTCAATTAACACTGAATGTGTGCATTGCTGACTGAAAGATAACGTCTTCTGACTCCATTTATCCGTTCGCTACAATATGTCGGATTCACGTTAATGTGTATTTAAAGACATTTAAATTTGTGGAGAAAAAAACTCTAATCTAAATCTAAATCTAATCTAATCAACCAAAAATGTTGAAAGAATTCCTACTTTGTCTATTTGTAGTGAGGCCATTATGACTGTACAATCCAGTGCTTTATTGTATTTTCAAATCCTTGTGGTGTTATCTTGTAAAATAAATTATGTGCATCAGTGGTGATATGGGATGAGATGATTTGACTTTCGAACAAATTCAGTTACGAATACAAATTCAATATTATTTGTGTGAACAGATCAACAATCCGTGTGTAAATGTGTAATCTGTAAATGTAAAACACTTTCCACAAATGAAACAAAAGATTATTTTTTGTCCTTTTATGTCCTGATACGTTTGTTACAATAAGGAAATTCTCCATACTGTATTTGTCATAGTTAAGATTTATTCATATTTGTACAAAAATGCACAACAGGCAAGTCTTTAAGTAAACATGGAAATAAAGTACATTAAGTTCCCAAACTGGGGTCTGAGGATCAGGATGTCCTTGTAGAAACTCAGTAATAATAATCAGTTTGAATTCACTACAGTTTCACTCACGGGTGTTATGGAAGAGTTATGAGGTTGACTGCTTGATGTAGGGCTACATTACTGAGAGTGTAACACAAACAGTCTACATCATATTGTTTGGGTAACAATCATAGGTGAAGCACAAAGTTTGAACTACTCCTACTTGCCGTCGAAGTGCGCCATCAGTTGGTGAAATTACACGGGTACAACCGGTCACGCGAGTGTAAAACAAAGGTGTAAACAGGTGTGACAACATGTAAGGTGGACTGCGCCTGCGTGGAGAAAAGCCTGATTCCTCTTTCGTTTTTGATAATGCTTTATGACCACAGTCTGAACCTGATTGGGTGGCTGTAGTTAAAGGAAGTAAAACACATGTTGGGTTATTTTCCAGCGGAAACCAGAGAAAACGCAGGTCGTGTGTCGACAATGTGAGACATTCAACTACAAGGTACACTTTAAACTTTAAACTTTTTCAGCACAAAGCAACAGCGGCACAGACATGTAAATATTTAACTTTGCAGATGTAACGAAGAGATTATGTGATAGGTCAATCGCGCTTCCTGGTTTGTTGGAGTTTCTAGAGAGAAATAAAGTTAGCGTGTCATCCATCGGATCAAACAACGCTGCAAACAGACAGAAATGGATCATCCACACCCGCAGGACCCACAGCAAAGCAAGGTAAACAACACGGGAGTGG
This sequence comes from Cottoperca gobio, assembly GCF_900634415.1. NCBI lineage: Eukaryota > Metazoa > Chordata > Actinopteri > Perciformes > Bovichtidae > Cottoperca > Cottoperca gobio. The sequence continues at coordinate 6,380,913 of NC_041361.1, forward strand.
AGAGCTGCAACAATACTGACAGTTGTCTTACGTGCGTCATGTGCTCACAGATCTAACACAAATATATCTACTTTCAATCATTCAAAATAGAGCTGAATCATCAACACTGGACCAGGACAGGACATTAACTAGACTTGTTGCATGATAAATATAACACATTTATACAGACAATATAACAGAGCACGTACAAAATAACAACACGAGATTACAAAGTGGCATTAGAAGCACACGAGGGCACCACTGAGTATCACACACTAAAAGACACATCATAGAAATGCTGTACACTAATGAAGGTTTGGCACTGGATACTTTTGAGCACTGAACACATGTTTATTTTCAAGAAACTGAGTAATATTACATTTTATTTTACTACAACTTTATTCAGTTTAGTCTGCATAATGACAGAAAGTGTGTTGTATTCTGCTGATACTCAGAGTCTACACCAACCAGATGTAATTATATTTCTGTAACAATATATTTAAGCCTCCAGTGTACAGTTTGTGTACATTTCACCGGCTAGAACATGCAACACAGCATTTTTGCTTGAAAAGGGACAAATGATGAATTGATCATCAAAATAGCTGCTAATTATTTTTCTAATGACCTTTTATTATGTCTGCTCTAGTAATACTCATACACTTCCTGTACTGCAACACCATAATAACTGCGATTTAACGTTTTATTTCCTCAGAGCTCCATGTTGAGACACAGGGAACAAAGTGATGAGTCTTTAGATAAGAGGCCTATGGACGGCTCTTCGTCTTCCACTCCGGTACGTCCTGTTCTCAGCTGTCTCGTCTCAAAATTCCCCTTTTAAGACTGTATAATTGTTCTGTTCTCTTTTGTAAATTACCACAGTTTTACCCGTGTCAATACAGGATAAGAACAGGCTGATCAGAAGGGTGCGAAGTCCATCCCGACCGAGGGCATGGCTGTCCAATTCTTACAAACAGAAGTTTGGAGGGCGATTCTACAAACCTCGGTAAGACTGACGGGTCAAGAACAGGGAGCACTTTGTATTTTGTTGACTTTTTTGCTGAGTTACGAGGTTGAAGGCTATTCTGGCTGCTCTGAAATCTTTTTATCCCCCTCACACATGATGCATTTTTCCAAGGGATGACCCATCATTCTCCAAACCTGGCTTTGCCAACCAGAGGTACCACCACTTTAATCCCCGGGGTTCCTTCCACCGGAAAGATCATTTCCAGCCTAAACCTTACCCCATCGCACTGAGGGAGAGGAAACGGATGGAGAAGGAGCGGTACCAGCAGAGGGAAAGCGCTGATGGAAGTTCACCTTCAAAACAAAACAACAGTAAGTTTATGCCTGCAGCATAATACAACACCTCCCTTCATCTCATTCAACATTTTCACTATGGGACCAAAATTTACATGAAAACTCCCCCTGTGCACAAAGTGAGGTCAATAGAGAAATGGTTTTCAGAGAGGGATGTAGAAGAATGTGTCTGGCCTGCACAGACCCCTGACCTCCCCATCCAACACCTTTGGCAATACATATGATGGCCTCAGCTAATCTTTATATTCGCTGTGTCCGCATAACCTCACTAATGTTTCATGGCATTAGCTTGTAATGACGAGCCCCAGTGCATGATTTCTTTATAGGCCTCATTCACCTTGAGTTAGGTGCATAATCAATGCAAGACACACACTTGCTAACACACTCTTTTACAAACTAGGATCGTACAGATCAGGTTTTCTCAGCATAATTTCTTATGCACAAGGGCATATCTTAGATACATAGAACTGCTGCTGTAAAACATCAGCTTCATTTAGTTTGAAAGACTATGATTCCCTGTGGTGTTGATCGATGTGTGAGGCTACACGACATTATTACCGATGAAAGTTCAAACCAGGCTTTTGCTCATTTGATTGCTTCGATTTTTTACTTGTACTTTGACCTGGACTCTGAAGAACTTCCGACTGAACCAGTCTATTAACTACGTCCTGTTTGTTGTTGTCCATCAGCGTTTAGAGATACTTTTGAACTTGAACTTTGAAATCTCAGTAAGACAATAAATATTCAAGATTGAAGATTCAAAGGCAATATTGCCATATGCACAACAGCTGCAGTGGAGTGAAGTCCCAACCTCCTTCAACAGTGCATCATACAGTATCCCTAAGACATAAAAAAGAAATAAAATAGTGCAAGAGACATAATGGTGCAGGTCAAATGCAGGAATAAGAAAAAAATATACATATAAAATAGAATAAGTATAATAATTAAATACTGTATACCTTAATAATGAATAAGTGAATTTCCCAAAATGTCAAACTGTTCCTTTAATGCCCTTTTGGAATGAGATGTTGATGTTTATTGTCAGCGTTACCTTACAAAGCACTGCATCCATCCTGACCATACAACAGACATTTATATCCTGTAAAAGTCTTAACAGAAGCACAAGCTCGGCCTCTCTTACATACATGTGAGTGTACATCTTACAGTGGTTAGACACAATAGCACAAGCACACACACCACAAAAAAAATGTAGAAAATGTTTGTCTTTGTTGCCACCTCCTGTGCATGCATATAGTGTGTTTAAATATTGTACTTTAAAAGCTATACAGTATGATTGTGCACTTTATTAAATATTAATATGTCCGGCAGTGGCTCAGTCAGTAGGGGCTTGGACTGTGAGCCGTAGGGTTGCTGGTTCAAGTCACCGACCACACCTAAAAAATGGAGTGTGACTGCTACTTGGAGAGGTCCCAGTTCACTTCCTGCCCTGCCGTGGTGCCCTTGAGCAAGGCACCGGACATCCCCCTTCCCCCCTCACTCCCATTGCTCCCTAGGCGCTGTCCCATGAGCTGCCCACTGCTCCTAGTACTAGACTCCTGGTACTAGGATGGGTTAAAAGCAGAGAACAAATGTCACTGTGTGTGCTGTGTGCTCTGCATGTGTGACCATTAAAAAGAGGGTTTCATCCCTCCAAATCTTAAGTGACCACTGGGTGGCAGTATAAGCAAGCAGAGGCCCACTCATGCACATTTTCATGGACACTTTGCATTACAAATATTTGGAGGGCATTTGCTCATCGTGGTATCTGACGGTTGGTAGGTAGTCACACTCTGGTAGCAACAAACCAGTGTTACATAACGTTGACCAACAAGTAGCTTTTCCTGGACTCAATAGATGGATTATTATTATATTATTATATTATAGGTTCTTTGTCTCAGTATGTAAACTGTAATTTAGTAACAGGTAGATTTATTACTTGAGAATTACTACTTGAGTCATTTGGCAGTGGGAGTCTGGAAGTAAACAGGAGGGGTTTTACATTTGTTACAATCATGTTCCCTTTGTTTTAACACATAACAGTGACTGTTTTTGTTGATCTTCTCCTCATTATAAAGTGGTGTGTTGTGTTGTTTTTAAGGACTGAGCTGTTGGTACTGTATGTTTTTATCTTTTCTTGCACCCAGGCACTGTATCTGTGCGCACACTGCAGCACTGTGGAGGTGTGTGTTTGTGTATGTGTGAGTGTGGAACAGGTTTTTTTGTGTGCCTGAGTGATGGTGCGATGATGGTGACTCATCGCTGATTTGTGTGTATGAGAGAGAGAGAGAGAGAGAGAGAGCGAGAGGGAGCGACTAGCCAGCAGTATGTAATGAGCCATAACAAAACTATTGCTTCACATAAGAATACTGCAGTCTAATAATATAAGTCAAAATTCCCTAATATTTGCAGATTATGCTTAAAGATATGTTGATTGTTTGATCCCGATACTTGCAACAACATAAAAACCTTCCAGGAGGCTGGAGAGAACTAGAGAATGAGTAGAGGGCTTTAACCATAAATGGTGGTCTAAAGATACACGTGTAGATGCTGTTGCTACTTCTAGGCATGGTTAATAGAAAAAGGTGGCCATCTCTCTAGTCTCTTGCTATGTTGTTGTGTTGATCCTGTGGTTTTCTGTTTTCCAGCTACCAGATCTTTCTTACCAAGATCCACCTCCAGCAGAGACAAGGACATGCAGTTTGTAAGTTCACAAGCAGGAAACCTGCTCTGCTTTTCCCTTTCCGGTTTTTAATAGTGTTCCACTTACTCCTTAAAAATTACCTTTTTATATACATTAATATTCTTCCTTTCAAAATATCAATGCGATGTAGGGCAGCACAGTCTGAACATTGTTATCATGATATGATTTCTAAGAGCTTATTATCCTAATTAGAAAATAAAAACATTTTGTTGAAGGTGATTTTCTGTCATGTGAAATGTACAAACTAAATATAAAACATGGTCGACATAAGGGCTGCAACTAGCGAATATTTTCATTATCGATTAGTCTGCTGATTTATTTATTTGGATCTCTTTTAGCTCAAGGCTAGTCTCCCAAGAGAAAATCCAGCAGATCCATACACTGGACAAGCTGAAACCAAAAATGTTTTAGTGATATTGTTTGAAAAGATTAATTGAGCAATTATCAAAATAGTTGCAGACTGTGTCTGTTTTTTGATATATCGACTAATCCCCTAATTGTTATAGTAATATTTATATACCCATTAAAAAAAAAAAGAGGTAAAACAACTTTGCTGTTATGGAAGAAGCCCAGGTGCTGCAGAAAAGGGCTGAAGTCAAATGATTGAATACATTTCTTGGCTGATGCAAACACAGCGAGGAGCAGAGCAGCACATGATGGATTCCCGCTGGTCGCTGCTGCAGTGAAGTTAAAAGTGAAGAAGGGAAAACGAATCAAAGAATAACTGGCTTGTTTTAGATTTTGAATATTCAAATTAATCAGTGGATAAATGTGAGATGTTGATAGCATAGGCTAAGGCACAATCTATGTTATTAACACTGAAATGTTAAGGAAAATAAATAAATGTATGTGCAGCATTTATGTTTTATGGTGCTACTTTCTAATGAGCTTCTTTATGTATTCTTTGTAGCTCAGTCAGTAGTAAGTATTAGCAAACTTTTGGGTTGCCAAGTTGGGAGACATCCGTCTTTGAATGTAACTTTGTCTTTTTAGCCAACTCTTTAATTCATGTTAATAGCTAATTAGGAAGTAAGAAACATATACCGCTTTTAATAATGATTTATTAACACTTATAACTGTAAACGTGGTGCTTATTAGAGGGTGAGTAAGTAATAGAGTCATTAAATCTGCAGTACCTGTTTTTTGGTCACTTGGGGGCCAGTGGAAATGAGCTGTAAACACAATGTTATCACCTTTTGAATTAATATGGCAAACTTTTTAGCAAACAGTTGCCTTTTTACCCATCCAGTAGACAGAGCAACATTAGTATTCATTTTGAGTCGTGTTGCCTGATGATTGTAATCCAATATTCCCTCTCCTTTAAGCTCTGTTTTTGGCTACTTTGTTCCCCCGCTAGTCTCTGTGCCCCTTTGCTTGGCAGGTAGTCTACAGTGTGTTCCAGTGCATCTGGAAACAACACTGGTTAAAGGGGCCAGAATGACTCAAAACTGAAGTTGCGTGCCATAAAACCAAAACAATGAACTGAAAAAATGCTTCACTGTCACATTAAATGTTCACATTAGATCCATTGTTAATGTACAAATATAAATTATAGCAGCTTTAATAAAGAGTTGTGGGTACAACATTTATGGGTAAATACATTTGGTTATTTGGCTCGCCACAAAGAACCTGAGCTCTAAATCATTAACAAACGATTTATACACCATTAATATGACTTATTAATTCATAAAACCATTGTAAACTAAGAGTTTTTAAGAAGTAGTACCGGTTAAATTTTTCTTACTTAACACCCTAATTTAATTTACATCTATTGCCAGTGAATACATATGCAGTCAGAACAAATTCCGCATTTATAATAACTTGTGTTACAACTTAACTTTAGTCATCTTCAGTGTTTGAACCAATTATTTTGGCCAACTGTCTGATTACTACGGTCCATCTCCTGTCTCGTTTTCTGTTGCAGATTTGTCAGAACGACAGGAGCCAAAGCAGGGAGAGAGATCACAGGGGGAGTAAAAGCAAAGAAAGAGAACGAAGCAGAGACGAGGAGCTCCCTTCAACTGCGAGCCAGATGGCGACACGAGACAGAGCCATCCAACAGAAGAGGAAGGAGATAGATGAGGTAGAGGATTGTCATTACATAAACACACACCTCACACCTTTCGAGAAGGGTTAGTTATAAACAGAAGAGGAGAGATGAGAGAAGTGGGGATTAGAGAGAGTGACAGAGGAAAGATCTTTGAAGGCGCCGGGAGACACGAAACAAGAAAAAAGATTTTCTTTCTGTAGTCTAAACATTCATTTTGTAATGCTGAGCCTGAGGCAACTAGAGTGTCATTATTGTCTTCACTTTGCTGAGCCCGACAAAGAAGGTCTTATTCATCGTTTGACGTGATTGATGGCGTTTAAGTTTTCTAATTGAGCAAAAAGGCAAAATGATGCTGTTTAATCTCGGCTCACCTGCATCAAAAGAGGCTCCGACACGTGCCTTAATTCTGTCTTCAATGTGACAAACATCTCATGATGTGCTGCTCATCGGCAGTGTGTTTGTGTGAGAGTGCATGTGTGCGTGTGTGTGTGTGTGTGTGTGTGTGTGTGTTTCCACCCACTTGATGGAAAAGATGGTCTCTTTCTTTTCATATCTCCATGGTTGTAGGAGTATAGAGGCATTGCGAGAAAAGCCAGTCTGGCAACAGGTAGCTGATGCAAAAATGTCCACGAAACTCAGCATACAGGCACACACAATACTTGTGAACAGTTTGCATGTGAGCGTTTCTGCAGATCGTTAATCCATTCAGTGGTAATTGGAGACGCATGACAAGACTTCTCACTCAGATCATTTGTTGGGCTCTCTTCCTTCCTCTCCAACACTTTTTCTTCTGTTCGTCCATTCTCCCGTTCCCGCTCACTTTTCGCTCCTTCATCCCATTTGCCCTAAAACCATGGATGTGTGTGTGTGTGTGTGTGTGTCTTGCAGGTGTACTTTCAGGAATGTGAAATGTTTGGCCTCGTGGCAAAGATGCTGATAGCAAAGGATCGGACCCTGGAGCAGCCCATCCAGTCCGCACTGCAGGAGAACCTTAGGGACATCGGCAAGCGCTGTGTGGAGGGCATGGAGAAATTTATAGAGGAGTATGACTCCAGGGAGTCTCACTAATCAGTCACACATTCTTCCTAGCATTGAGCCTACTGTTGAGAATATTTTTTTATGCGATTGAAAGCCACTTTTGTTGTTTTATTTTGCCAGTAGAAGTAATAAGTTGGTACATTCTTGTCTCCTGTTTCGACAAAGTCCTATTTCTGTGCTCGG